>NW_022281173.1:0-12689 GCF_004355925.1 Anarrhichthys ocellatus | reverse complement strand
TGATATTTCTATCTTTTTATTGAATCTATTGGCCCTGCAAACATGCCCTTATGATGTCCAGTCAAGTCTTAGGTATGACTACAAAAAAGTCATTCATCCAACAGCAATATTTCCACATCTGGGTGACCACCAATATGTAATGTAGTCAATCTGATCACTTATTTGTGGGAAAGGACTTTTTATTATTTCTACAACATCACGACAATATCACAAGCAATATTCCGTCATCTTTGTTCAGATGAAAATGATTACTGGTAATATTCACTCACCAGAATGTGACAGAATGTGGGCCTTGAGTTTGTCTGGCCTGTTGAATTCTTTGGTGCAGCCCACATGTGTCCTGATGACAAAAAAACACACAAATTGCATTCAATGAAATGAAATAACCTGTAAGACAGTCCAACAGAAAAGCACAAATGAGGAGGACAAAGGAGAAGAAGGATAGACGTGAGAAAAGTTGAAAGTTGAAAAGGCTTGAATGAAGTAGGAACAAGGGAAGTTAAATAAGCTAACAGGTCTTGTTTCCACCGGAGAGACTCACCTAAACGGACACTTGTATTTCTTGAAGGGTTCATGGATGAGCATGTGTCGCTTCACTTTGTCCTTCCTGTTGAACGTCGCCTCACAGAGGGAGCATTTGTATGGCTTTTCACCTGGAAAACGGGATCAGCATCAAACTCTCAGCTTTACTTTCATTAACGACTTCTAAATGATGCGATTGACAATCGGGGGCGAATGTCACGGAAGTGTTTCCTCTGGCAAACTTCTTCCATTTGTACATCCTTCCAACGCATTCAAATGCTAACATTGTAGCCAGAGACACATCAGCTTGTTTAATCGGTAGTTTACTCAGGCCTTATTATTTTTATTAGTTTTATTGAGCACTTCCTTATTTTAACGATAGTTTATTCCTTCTGTCGCAGCTACATGTTCTGGTGTGACTGGAATAAAGTGCAGAACTGGGTTGTTAGACTAGAAATAAAGCTGCCTGAGGAAACTCAAACAAATCAGAATCAATAGAGAATATACAGCAAGGAGACAGCAAGACTATCAACACATCAGCCCTCGACTTAGCTACGGAACCCAGCACAGTGGACCCATGGCTTGGCATAAAGTCTTCATACAAATAATTGTCAGGGGGACAAAGAATGCTTTCTGAAAGTCTTTCAGACCTGAGTGAATGCGTGTGTGCAGTTTGAGGTAGTGCTCCGTCTTGAAGGCTTTCTTGCAGATCTGGCACTTGAACCTCCCTCCAATGCCGTGAGTGGGGAGGTGGCGTCTGAAGTACCTCTCGCACGGGAAAACCTGCCGGCCAGCAACAGAACGGATCAGACACCGCGCCGAGGTCTTACAATGTGACATGAAAAGGTAAAAGCCCGGAAGATATTAAGCACGGGACACTCGTACCTTTTGACAGTGGGGGCAGGGAAAGTTGTGCGAGGCAGTCAATAGATGCTGTTCCAGTGCTTCCTGGGTAGAATATCGGCTTTGGCACTTGACACACCTGAGGTGAAATGCAAGAATAAAAAAAAAAAGGGGGGGGGTTTGTTTGGGATAATAATGATGTACCAACCAACTTCAGGATGCCAGCGTTGGTCCTTCTATTCTGCTATAATTAATACGGAGTCAACACAACTGTGAGCGATCGAGCCGACCTGTAGATGCTGGTTTCCTTGCGTGTGCTCTGCTGCGGGCAGAAGCAGTGGGAGTACTGGTGGACTCCCAGTTCGAACAGCGAGGGGAACACCTTGCTGCAGAGGTGGCAGCGGTAGGTCAGCTGCTCCTGGTGCGTCCTGATGTGCTCCAGGAACTGATCCAACTTATGGAAGGTCTGGGAGCAGGACTTCAACACACACTTGTAAACCTGTGGGGTGAGTGACTGTGGTTAATAAATCTTGCCATGTAAGAAATAAAATCCCCAAAAAAAGGAGACAAAGAAGTAAGCAAACATATGGACTCTGCCCTCACCTGCTCCCCTTTGTGCTGAGTCAGGTGAGACTTGAGCTGGAAGTAGGTCTTAAACTTGCTGGCGCAGAACTGGCACTGGTAGGAGCTGTCTATTACAACTATTTGTTTGGTCTGAGCTTGGCACTGCTGGTCCTGGTTGGACTGCACCTGGATCTGTACCTGAGGATGCCCGTTCTGCGTGGCCTCCCCTCGGCCGCACTCCGGATCAGCCAGAGCCTCAGCCGCACTCTCCTCCAATTCCACCGGAGCTTCTGTAATCAGGCATTGTATCTCGCTGTAAGGGCTGCAGCTGTAAATCTGATGCTGGATCAGTAGCCGTCATTGCTTTTATAATTAGATCCAGCAATCACGTAGGACACGAAGGCAGCATTTACTGCGGGCTAATGTATAGTTTTAACAAGGTGTACCTAATAATCAGGCGGCTGAGTGTATTGTTCATCAGCATGTTACATATCATGAATATGGTAAACAGATATTATGTATATTACCTGTTTGAACTACCTCTTCCTCTGTTTGTGTTTGACAGTTCTGCTGCTGTGACCCATCCTCCTCCGGTTCACCTTGCTGCTGCTGCAGCTCCCCGCCCGCCTCCTCCTCATTGGACGACATTGGTACCACCTTTACTGTGATTGGTAATCTGGACACTGTGCTGGCCACACCCATAGGCCACACCTTTAAGATAAAGAGTTGTTGTTCTTACTGTGTTGGCACTATGCTGCGTTCACATCTCATGAAAATAATAATCAAAGGACATTCTTTACGATACGTTTTACCATCATGGTAATTAACTATTTTATGCTAAACCCTTCCCCCCCAGACGGTCATTGTCCAATCATAGCTTAGCAACCGAACGATTTTTCCACGTGTACATGGAGCATACGGAGAGTTTGAAGCGCGGTCTCTCTTTTTTCAGCTTTCAAAACCGAAAGCATAAAAGAAAAAAAACCAACACATTTTGTTTGTGACCTCTAACGTACGCTGTAAACGTTAGCATTTTAGGCTAACTAGCTTGCGATACAGAAGTAGCAATGCGTTACTTTCAAAGCAAGGGAGCCTTTCCTACTCTGTGTGTCACAGGTGACGTGGGTTACACACTTTTGAAAAAGAGGTATTACCACAAACTAATCAGAACCTTGTGTGTCTGCATGTGTTTCTTCACGTTGGACTTTTGGGCAAAAGCTCGGCCACAGACGATGCACTGAAATGGTTTCTCTCCTGTGTGACTGTAGAAAGAGAGAATGAGTTACTGGAAGGGAAAGGAGAACCTTTTTTTTTCTGGGTGAAAGTCTCTTTTTCAGATGGGTACGGTCTCATCATGCTGGCCAGTAACTCACCTTCTAATGTGCTGCTGAAGATCAAAGTTTTTCGAGAAGATTTTGTCGCAGAAATTACACTTCAGCTTTGGGACTTTTCCTTTCAACTGCTCTGCTGAGGAGTGAAATTGAGGGAATGAATATTGATCTTACGATCATCTTTATGTGGTCATGAACAGTTTCATTAATCAATCAATACTTTGATTTTAGTTTTTTTAAACTCATTTAACAATAGTAGTATGCATGAATGTGTTTTCCTTAGAGGTGGAAGCTGTGACAGTAGCAGTAGTAGTATTTATAATGTATTAGATCTAATCTAAATGTTTCAAATCATTTTCCTTCATGATGTTTTTTTGTTTTTGTAAAGAGTTTGTGAAAGCACAGAACATCATAAATGGTAAATAAATAAATAGTGTTCGGTCCAAAACTTCCTTTCAGAAAAGTCAAACTTGCGACTTTTATTTTTTCCCTTCACACACACCTGTGGCTCCATCCGAGCTTTTTTTGCTGCTCCTGGATCGTTTGGGGATGATGACCTTTTCGAAGTCGTCCAGCTCCGTCAGGTTGGTGGTGATGCTGCAGGTCTTTGTTTTGGCGCCCTGCTTCCCGGGGCTGTAGACGGGAGGGGTCGTGTATGGCTGGCTCTCCACGCACTGACTTGGCACCTGAGGGAGACGCAACGGACTCAGTGCTTCGTCTTCGAACCACAAAGTCTGGAATTAAGTGTCACAAAAAGTGTTCTACTCACTTGTACAGGATGAAAAGGCTGCAGACCCAATGTGTGGATCTCTGCGCCACCGCCCCCACCCATATGGGGCAGTGCGCTGTACACCTGGACCACTGAGTTGCTGTGGCTCGCTGGGACCTGCGAGGAGAGCGGCTGCTGGGCGGGCTGTCCAGCTGGCAGGGGGTGGGCCGGTGTTTGCCCGGAGGGCAGGGGGAGGGAGGAATGCTGTTGCTGCTGTTGTTGTTGTTGCTGCTGTTGCTGCTGCTGCTGTTGCTGTTGTTGTTGTTGTTGTTGTTGTTGTTGTTGTTGTTGTTGTTGTTGTTGTTGTTGTTGTTGCTGCTGCTGCTGTTGCTGTTGTTGTTGTTGTTGCTGTTGTTGCTGCTGTTGTTGTTGTTGCTGCTGCTGTTGTTGTTGCTGCTGCTGGTGATGGTGATGATGATGGTGATGGTGGTGGTGGTGATGCTGCAGGTATGATACACCAGCTGTGTGCATGCTCAGGTTACTCTGCAATACAGCAAGGGAAGCACATAGATTAGATAATAGTGCAGCAAAAAATATACGTACATATTCTATGTACAGTATATTGTACAAAATTGACATTTTCAGCTGCCAGGAATTTGCTCTGGATCGCCTCACACATTTGGTCATTTTGGCGGCTTCAAATCTAACGTGTAATGTTGCGGCGTATTACCTGTACAGGCGTCTGCATGGGGGCCATAGGCTGGTCGACGGAGGTGAAGGCTGAGATAGCCGACATGAGGACATCGTCGCTGACCAGCACGTTGCCCTGGACCAGAGTGTGTGTCAGAGGGGAGGGGGGTACCGTGATGTAGGTGGATACCTGATGTGTAAGCGGGGGAGTGTTACGCAAACAGGAGAGTAATAGGAACACACACAAGTGAGAAAGCATGCATGTTGGTGTAGAAATGTATGGTTCTCTTACCCACTTTGCTAAATACTGTCATCTCAGTGGGGAATGATAAATGTGTGCCGTAGTCTCAGAAAGCACAATTAATGTTACTGTATGGTTTTATCTTAACATGTGCCGAGTAATTCTTTTTTTTCTTCTAATAGTCCTGCTCTCACTGCTTTTACGTACATTCAAACATATTTCTAAGATGCCTTTATTCTTCCTCCTTTGTCTCCACATATGCATTAATTTATGACAGGTTACTGCAAGTTCACAGTTAAACTAACAACATATGACTTTACCTACTAAACTGATTCCCCATTCAGTGGCTCAAACTCACTTTTATCAATCACCCACATTAAAACACCCTAACTACCCTCACCTGTCTGTTGGCCGGGGTCTGTGGTCCAGAGCTGATTGAGGGGACCGGTGTGTAGGCATTGGTGGAGGCCAAGGACACTGTGGACAGGGAGGGGACGCTGGACTGGCACTGCTCCCTCTTGTGCATCATGAAGGCCGGCAGAGAATTGAACTGTTTCTTACACTTCCCACACAGGAACACGTCCTCGTCGTCTGTATGGAGGACAAACATGAGAACGTTTGAGGTATGCCGAGGCGATAATCTCCAGCATGTCATTATCTTGATCAGAAAAAAAAAGCCTCAATGATTACTGCATCATGAAAGCGGGGCAGTGTAGAAACAACACAGCCAGGATCACTCTCTAATCTTGCCGCTCATCCGGGACCAGTTTGCCTTGTGAGACCCGTACCAGGACCTGATACCCTCCAACTGCAGCACAGCTCCCATGGTCACACGGGAGACACAAACCCTTCCGCCACAATGAAGCTCAATTATGAAGGGATTGTTCTATACAGTCATAGCAAAACAGCTGTGCATATTTTAAAAATATGTGACACAAACACAAGTTGCAATGCCATAACATCAGGGAGATAAAGGTAAGCGCTGTAAGTGAACAAGTATTAATTGCTGCATGTGACTAGCCGAGTAAATAAATTAATCCAAATATAAGTGCATAAAAAAAAAAAAAAAACTTTTGTTTTTTTTATTCTTCATTCTGTAGTTGATTGTTTGGTTTGAACTCAGCTGTCATTTGCTGTATCTGCTGTACATACCCATAGACTGTATGGTGGACGTCCCGGAGACATTCTGATTGTTCGGGTCAGGAACTCCAACTTGGCCGTCCAGCAGAGACTGGACCGCCAACACGGTCTGGTTGTCCATGCCTGAGGAGGAAGAAGAGGAGGGTGGAGATTCTAGGCACGTATAATGCTTGTATGTTTCACTAAAACTATGAAAATATGAAGATGGAAGGGAAGACTTGCTTCTTGTTAATGTACATTTTTCAACAGGAAGCATCTCTTCGCTCACAGTCTGGTTGACCTTCCGATGTAACATGAAAGAATAGTGCATGTTTTAAGTCAAGATGACCATCTTTGTATCGTGTTTCCTCCAACTACTTCAGCTCTACTTATGCTGTATTGACCTTATGATGTATTTAGGGAAACAAATCTATACAAATCTAATTATAATAATAAATACTTCAGGAAACTAATATGGGTCGCTGTAAATTCATTATCGACTAATACAGACACAGTATTAGCCCTTATAGAAGGCCTACTATAGCAACAATACAGTGTTGTCATCAAAAGGGCCTCCTGCTAAAATGTCAAATATGCAGTCTGAATAGCAAGAGGGGAACACATCATTGTATGGCCTGGCTGCAGTATAATTAAAACGACTCACAGTCGTAGGTTGTCCTTAAGGTCTGAGCAACAATCAATCTGTGTGTTTGTTTACAGTCAGTCACTCCCCCCTCTGGTATGTTTTCATTGTTATAACTAAACTAGGCGCATTCATGTCGTTTTAAAGTTACTTGTATTCACATCGAAACGGTCCTGGTGTATTGGCCTTGTTTAAAACTCACTCGCGTTTCATTCTAGCTGTAATTACGTGGTTACTAACAAATTATGCCTACCTTCAAGCACTTCAAATATTGCTTGCGCCATCTTGCAGCTCCTCTTTCTGCGCGATAGGCGCTCGACTAGCAGGGGCTGCCTGTTGAGATGCGCCCCCTCGATCACAGGAAACACTCAGACGAAGTATTTGGAGGCAAACGTTTTCCTAATAAATGTCAGCAAAGGACAGACGGGGGTTTAGCAAATACTTACCGACAGGAGGAAGAGCATGTTTGTTTGTCAGAGGCCATCAAGACATCACGGTTAAGGTTTATGCGTCACTCCAAATAACATTTTCTCACGTGTCACTTAGTTAAATAGGGTGCGACACACTTGAGTTTTGAGTAATGTCAGTCACAATAGTTTTAATGAGAAACATTTTACGCTTACGTGTTAGCAATTAAGATAAGACAACAAAACTAACGTGACGTTTTTTTTTGTGGGACTTGAATGCATCTTCGTATCGATGAATCTCCGCTCGATAAAATGACAGACAACAGTTTCCACCAATCAGAGACCGTCTGTCCTGCCCCATGGAAAGTGCTGCTTTTCGACCAATGGTAACCGTCGCATTGAAGCACGTGCCGATTTCGCGGCAAAAAGATTTCGCGCGAAAACTGTCCGAGTCTTGTTTAGATGTAGATCAGCTGGGACAATAACAACAATAACAGCCGTTAACGGGGTCGGAACGGCGCTTTTATAAATGGACCGCGCCCGGTGTGAGCAACCGACGGACTGGCGGCTGCTGTTTTAAAGAAACGCTTTTATTTCACCGGTTTATTCCTTACATTTCCAGTTTTGTCCGACTGCTTCCTGCGTGCCCCAACAAAACGAGGGGGATAAAGAATTTCGGCTAGTAACTCAGCTAGCATGCTAATCCGCCCTATATTTTCATATGTAACGATATCGCGTTATACTCCGCTGAGCTAACTGTCGCTTCATCACGTGTACTCCCAAAAATGCGTTTGGACTTGTGGTGATGTGGTTTGCGTCGCAGATATTTTATTTCGATAGCTCACTTCTGGAGTGCTGCTATAAAGTTTTAATAGCCATTTAACAGACTCCCGTCTGAGGTGTAAGGATACATTATGTTTTGTTGACTTAAATAGCTAGTTTGTGGGCTGCACTTGGTTGTTTGTGAACTTGTGTCGGTCTTTGTTGTGAGGACACGAGCTAGCTGTGTTAGCAGGGCTGGTCGTTGTGTTAAGGGCAGTGTGGCCAGGCCTCGCGGCTCTACTGTCACGTTACTGACAGGAGAGATGAAAACAAAAGACTAGCTTGCTAGCTCGCTAACCCGCAGCGTTTACAGCAGCCACGGCCGAATTCGCGACTCTTTCTTTGCTAACATATCAGCGGCTGAGCCCCGAGGCTTCGAGCTGGAATGTTTTGGTGTTTAGCAATAGTCTTTTATTGGCCAAATTTCCTGTTTGGCAGAACATCCTGTGCTGCCGTTTCACCACCAGCCCAATATTGTTTTTTCAGCAGTTAGCTTACAATAGGTTATCATTTACGTTTAAGTGATATTGTTGTTTATAATGCATTTGTAGCTTTTTTTAAAATTTATTTTATAAGCAATAAGATGTACAATAGGGAAGGGGTAACTTTTTAAAGACATGTCCAAGCTGCCTGTAAACGCCTGCAAACAAACTTTCAAACGGTTTCATCATTGTTCCTTAAATTCACGGACTACAGCAAATCCAAGTGGGTGTTGATACTCAAACTTGCAGCACCTCAGCTCGCCCCTGAAGTCCAGTGAAGAGGGTTACCCCGGGGACACACCGCAATGTCAGAGACTCTGATAACAGGGCAGACATCGGAGGATCTGTTGGCTGACTTTGAGACTCTGCTGAACTCTGGGGGCATCGACCTGAGCGAGAACCACCAGATAGTGATCATCACCAGCCCCAGCAATGAGGGACTCAACCCGGCCGTCGCCCCCACCAGCACGGGGGAGATCCTGCTGTTCGCCACGCCGCAGGGCCCTGTCGACGTGGGGACCCAGGACAAGAGACGACCAGCTCTGGGAAGACCTCCGGTAAGGTTGGGGGGGGGGAGAGAAGACGAGGAGATGTGCTTAAATATATTATGTTGAGTTGTTTCCGCGAACGTGCTTCTACACACATGACAAAGCTGTGTAAGTCCATCCACCCGTTGCTCCAAGACACTGCTTTTCGTTCAGCAGTGGCTTTCATTTATTCAGTAGTTTTCACTTCCATCTTCTCAATTCATAGTAATTACATCATCGTTACACCCATTTGTATCTCTTCAGGTAAAGAGGAAGTTGGACCTGGACAGTGACCATCAGTACGTCAGCACAACTCGACCGTCCATAGGCCAAGCACCACCCTCCACACCTGCTCCTCCCAGAGGTACACACACACACACACTCACACACTTTCAGCTTGATCCACTGATTTTTCAGAAGCAATACGTGAGCACTACATCCATATAACTCTATTCAAATCCTATAATAGAGTTAATTCCTTGGACGTTTAGTGTGAAAAGCTTTAAAAAAGTAGCACACAAACATTTCTCCAAGTTGTGGCTGAAAGCAGAATTTTTTTTTTAACCCACATGTGCGCCCTTTCTTTCCAGTTCCTCGAACCACGACGGAGAAGTCCCGCTACGACACCTCCTTGAACCTGACCACCAAGCGCTTTCTGAACCTGTTGTCCCAGTCGGCTGACGGCGTGGTGGATCTGAACTGGGCCTCGCAGGTCTTGGACGTCCAGAAGAGACGCATCTACGACATCACCAATGTCCTGGAGGGAATTCAGCTCATCTCCAAGAAGTCCAAGAACAACATCCAATGGCTGTGAGTGTGAATAGAGAATACATTCCACAACATGAAATTGGTGTTTGAAACATAGACAATTGAAACACTACAAGCTCGAATACAAGCACATAAAAAAGTGGCTGGTATGTTGTGTTTGTGGTCCATAAACATCTTCTTTTTTTCCCCTCTTAATATTTACATGCCGTCTTCCCCTGCAGTGGTAATCGCGTTGATGCGGCGTTGGTTTCCCGCCATAAGGAGTTGCAAAGAGAGGTGTGTGACCTCACAGACGCTGAGGAGCAGCTGGACGAGCTCATTTCCAAATGCAACCTACAGCTCCGACTGCTCACAGAGGACCCGCCGAACAAGAAATATCCTTTCAACCACTTTAAGTGACTATTTCAATTTAGCCAGCGAAGCGTTTTATTTATTTTTTTTAAGACCGTGTTGCAGTCTTGGAATGCCCCCCACATGCTGCTGTGTTGTATTCCTTCACTGTTGTGTTCGTCACGCTGGGCTACGTGCGCTGCCAGGACTTGAAGAAGTCCTTCGATTCCCCGGACCAGCTGGTCATGGTGATCAGAGCGCCACCAGAGACCCAGATGCAAGTTTCAGAACCCAGCAAGGTAACGAGCCTTGGAATGTTTAAAGGGCCTCAGGATTTCTGCGAATGCGAAAAACGAGGGACGGAATCTCGGATTTTGAAATCCAAAATGCGGATGCAATTTGAGGGAGTTGGTCATCCAAAAAACAGAGGAATTCGACAATAATGGCTAAATTTAATTCCATTTATTTTGTAATTTAGAGCACTTTATTCTACACTGTCTTTTATTAAAACAGTGCAATGTTGAGTTACATCAAATTCATTGATTATCATTAAATGTTAAGTTAGTGAAAACGTCTTCTCTTCGTCTCTCAGGGTTACCAGGTGTCGCTGAAGAGCACACGTGGTGCGATTGACGTCTTCCTCTGTCCAGAGGACAGCTCCGGCGTCTGCAGCCCCGTGACAGGAAGCAGTCCCTCCAGTCCCGATGCCGACCCATCCCTGGTCCCGCCTCCCACACAACCCACGGACCAGTCGCAAGCCAGAACCTCTGCAGCGGAGCTAGACGAGGGTTCGTCGTCGCCAGCGTCCATGTCCTCCACCGTGACGGCAGCCTCCCGGCAGGACCCCTCATCACTGGTGTTAGGTGGCGACGCAGGTGAGTGTTCACGTTTCTCAGTAAATAAATGTACATTTATTGAATTTCCTCAATTACAATTAAAAAGTATCAATATACGCCACTCAAGTCACTCTGCTGCTTACTACCCTGAAAAGGTGTTGAGAGTTGAGAATCTACCACAAGATTGGCGGTTCGATCCCCGGCTCCTACTGTCTGCATGTCCCCTTGATCGAGGTGCTTAACCTCAACTTGTTCCCAGGGTGCAGCAAACTACTGCTCCTAAAATGCATGTATGTACAGTACATGAAGACTCTTAATAAAGTTTACATTCCATAGTCCATCCAACCCCAGTTGGGTACAGGTGCAGGCCAAAATAAAAACGTTTTAAGCGAGAGCACACAGTGTTGGTCATGTACAGTTGGTGGTTAAACATTTGGGATGAAGCATCGCGCTGTGGAGAGTGTGTTCCACTTAAGAAGTGGAAGCTAGTTAGCCTAGCATGCTAACCCCAGCGCTGATTCCTACGCTACATTATTTTGCGTTTATTTCAACTCCTGTTGAGTTGTGTGCAGCTCCTGCACGCTCGGCGTTTTCATGGGTTTAGTTGTTTTTGATTTTCAAAACCAAGTTCAGCAACAGGTTGCCCGGTCACCTCCCCGCTTCTTATGTCGCCAAGCGATTCACGTCACAAAAAGTACGTCTGACGTAACGAAGAGTGTGCTGAAGCCACAGAGCAATAAAGCTTCAGGCATTACTATTATTGTGAACAATGGTTGTGCTTTATTTGAGTTTCTCAGGAACGCCATGCCAATGAGTGTGCATGCACAAGACGGTACCTGAAAACTGCCTCACCTGAATGGCATGCAGCCATTGTTTACGTTCTCAACACGTTCATGCACGTTCTGTGTGTTAATTGGCGGATTAGTTATTGATCAAACAAACGTGGACTGTGCTTCCAGTGTTTATTTTTTTGACATTCCACTTTCCGCAACAGAATCGCTGCTGGGAGGGGACCCGTTCTCCGGCCTCGGAGACATGCCCGATTTCGACCTCTCGCCCCTCTCCTCCTCGGACTTCCTGAATGCAGATGGCATTCCTCTCCCACTGGACGGTTTCATCAACCTGTCCCCCCCTCACAGTCACGACTACCACTTTGGACTGGAGGACCACGAGGGCATCAGTGAACTGTTTGACTGTGACTTTGGCGACCTATCGCAGGTTTTGGGGGACGGTTAGATGCGGGAGGAGAGGAGGAGCACGTGGGCCTCTAGATTTAGGACTCATCCCCAGCTCCCTGGGCCTTCCAGAAGAGGGCTGGACATCGACATTTTAACGGCAAATATCTGTCGAAAGTCCAAACTTAATGTTTTAATTGTGCGGTTGTGGGGGGGGAAATGATTTGTGTGTCAATTGCCTGTCATCCTCAAAATTCCAAAATCTGTTCCCCAAATTGTACAGCACATTATCACCAGTTATCTTTGGCCGTTTAAACTCTTGGCAAAGACTTTAGCTTTAGCATAGCTATTTAAATTATTTATATGAATGTTATTTTGATAACTTTGTACGTGCGTTGTTTTGTTTTTTTGTCGTTTGTTATTGATAATCTTTAATCCAGGTGGACTGTGCAGGTGTTTGGACTCATAGGGCTGGTTTCCTTAACACAGATTAGCCTACATCCGATCCATGCGGCTGGTTTTTGTGACGTCTCGGTCTGAACAGGAAAGGTTCGCATCCCGCTGCCGAAGCTGGTTCTGTGAAACCAGCATTTTGAGACGGGGAAGTTTCAGGGGGGGGGGGGGGCTGTTTCAAAAGCGTCTTGTAGCTGTGCTGCAGTTTCACTCTCTCAATACGTTCC
>NW_022281172.1:5727-12888 GCF_004355925.1 Anarrhichthys ocellatus | reverse complement strand
AGGATCAGGACTACACTGAGACTGGTTCATATAGAGGATCAGGACTACACTGAGACTGGTTCATATAGAGGATCAGGACTAGACTGAGACTGGTTCATATAGAGGATCAGGACTAGACTGAGACTGGTTCATATAGAGGATCAGAACTAAACTGAGACTGGTTCATATAGAGGATCAGGACTACACTGAGATTGGTTCATATAGAGGATCAGGACTATATGAACCAGTCTCAGTCTATATGACTGGTTCATATAGAGGATCAGGACTACACTGAGACTGGTTCAGGACCAGATAATGAATTAAAACCATCAACAGGAATAAAAAGCAGACTCTGAATCTTTTATTTCGTTCTTTTTTAATTTATTTTTCATCCTGCTGCGTATTTGCGGTGATGACTTTTTATTATTTTTCTAGTATATGAAGCGTTAATGTGAAGGTGTTTCAGAAAAAGGTACAAACATCAGCAAACAAAGAAAGACGTTCCAACATGGCGACCAACCAGAGGGGGCGGGGCCTCTGTCGCTCCGTAACGACATCATCGTTATGCGCCGCGGTCGTCTCCGTGAAGCAGCAACGGGTGTTTTTGGGATCAAGTTACAGAAAGAGTGGAGCCGGTGGACTCATCAGTTACACATATATATACACATATATATACACATATATATACATGTATATATATATATACATATATATATACACATATATATACATATATATATATATGTATATATATGTATATATATATATACAGTATATGTGTTTATTTAAGTTATTAAGATGTGAAATCTGATTAAAAAGCTCCGAGTCGACCGGCTGCTCTCCGTAGAATTAAAGACTTTAATCTACTTTGAGTCTCACGCTGCCTTCAGGTGACGTTGGAATCGGCGTAAATACGACACAAGCCACGTTCACGTTAAATTTGTGTAATTCCCAATTTACGATCAATAAATCGATATCTGTCATAAGTCTTTGTGCTGTTGATCAATAAGAGTTTGAGTCGAAAAATTATATTTGTGCTGAAATGATGTTAATCAGCAGAAATAATTATTATAGTCAGATTCAAAGCAGAAAACTTTACGCGCATGGTAACGTTACAACACAAAGATTTTGGCCTGTTTTTGTTGACAGCTGGCTGAAAAAAAATCCGAAATGAATCAAAATCATTTTTTCACTTTCTATATTTTCTTAAAATTGAAAAAAATGATTTGATTATTTTCCAAATAAGAACTTCAAAGTCATATTTTCTGATTTCAATTTTTTTAAATCTTAATTATTCTTTTTATTCTTATTGTCTATTCTTATTGTATTTTCAGGTATTTTTAGACATGAACTCACAAATTAAATAAACGAAAAAAGAATAAATATAAACTAAATAAATCTAAACCATTCAATTATAGTAAATTAGGAATCATAATCAAAAATTGTATTTATATAGGCAAAAATAAAATCAGTCTTTAAATTATAATTTCGTTCTTTGAATCCTTTAAAAAAACAAACAATATCTCCGTAAAACGAGTTCCTACAAACGCCTCGTGTCTGACTTTTCCATGATTTTCTGACGTGACCTGAAGGCAGCGCTGCTGTTTTATAATATATAATGTATAATATAATATATATATAAATAATAAACAGAAGACGAGATAGAAAAGACTCGTGTTACAACATTCCTGTCGAGTGTTTTGGTTTCACAAACATGAAAAAACAACATTCAGAAACATTTTACGTTCCTTCGAACCAGAAGAAGAAACACGTCGACGGTTTCTGTCGGTTCCACCAAAGAAACACAAAGAACCTCAAAACTGGAAGACTTTCTCAGAGGCAGTACGGTGGGTTGTGATCGGTTCGTTCCTTTTCCTTCCATCGGTCCATCGGTCCGTTTGTAACCATAAAGAAAAATCATAAATCTCAAGAGAAGAAAAAGGGGGCGTGGCAGCCAAACAGAGTCGACCTCTGTAACTCCGCCCCCTCGTTAATTTCAATATGGCGGCAGAGCATGCTCAGCTGTCGGACTAAATAACGTCTCTGATTCTGTTTTTGTTCACATGCAAAAAATGTTTTAATTTTTAATCTGTGACATAAAAACATTTTTTTTATAGTTTACTCTGTCTATTATTTTGGCGGGTTGGTTCCTGTGTCAGCAGATGGGAGGTGACCAAGTTTCCCAAAAATCATATTGGCGAGAATTTCAAACACTTTGCTCATTTGTTTTTCTGTAATAATTCTTCTTTTCTATTATCTCGACTTGTTTTGTGTTTTATTTCAACATTTCATCTTTAATTAACACTTTTTTTTTTATCCTTAATACAAGATAATAATCTTTTATTTCTGATTTGAGATGTGGAGACTTTTAAAACACAAAGTCACAACTTCTTAAAATACATTTTAAAAAGTGTTTCCTGAAAAAAGGACCGAAACACTTTTATAGTGTTCTTAATAATAAAATAATAAAAGGTTGAATTTTCACTGAACTTCCATAAAACAACATTTATTCAAATCAAACCAGACTTCTGTTAATAGTTCACTGATTTAGAGTAAAAGCTGTGCAACACAGAAACAATATGGCACCAATGATACTCCAGCTTCTGTGCTGCTACATGAGCTTCATACAATACTTTCAACACATTATTAATATTATCATAAAGGCAGTGATAGAACAGGCTTATTACATGAAGCAGGAAGTGGAGGTCGAATGGTTGATCTTTGTAAACTAAGAAAAGTCGAGATGCTATTTTTTGGGAAACTGGGCCGGTAACTTGTGAGAAGAGTAAAGGGTTTAAAGAGAGAGAAGAAGAAACAACTCGTTATTTCACTGTTTACAGGAAACCACTGCTTGGTGTCGTGAGGTCGCAGTGAAACAAGCTCACAGTTCTTAAGGGCAGTGCATTAAGGGCAGTGTTAAAACATGTCACCCAAATATCCTCTCATCGACCGACACCTCAACGCAACACGGAGAGGACGCTGACGTCCAAACTGTAAATGTGGACGAGTTTTTATTCATTTAATCTGCTTCAACTACGGCTACTTATTCAAATAAATGTACCACAAAACATGAGGAAACCGTCTCGTTTAAGGACTTCATTACCCACAAATCCGTGTTTTTGAAGACACAGAGTTTAGCCTTTAGAGGCGTCACTTTAACTGAAATCAATGTGTTCCTGGTGTTTACTTGTTGACTAATAACATCTGAATTTGTAGCAGTTTTGTTCTTAAATCACTAGCAGCGACGTCATGATGACATCAGCGTACTCTCTGACTCCGCCTCCTGCTGAAAGCTCAGAGAGATCAATAAGACAAAATACAAGAAAGAATCTAATATTTAAATCATGTGGAGATTCAAAGAACTACTTTCTTTGTGGGACTCATCAGTCAGTAACTGCTGTGATAATCGTTCCACATCAAAACATTCTTTTTACGTCGTATCGTATCAAAACATATAGATACGGTAAGGTACGATACAGTACGTATTGAAACATATAGTATCTTGTATATCATCTCGTACATATAGAACTGGACTGTTCAGACCGGATCACAGTTACACAACTCAGCTGTTAGTGTCTCCATAAATCATTCAAACCCCCCAAACGTCTGCGTGTGCTTTTAGAAAAAACACATCACATCCTATTTCTGCTCAGTCCCTGAACGCAGCACGAAGACAGGAAGCAGGAGCTTTTCCTTCTCTTTTAGGTTTGAGCTCTTCACATTCCTCATCATCTTCATCTTCATCATCAGATTTTAGATCCAGCTGCTTCCTTTGAGAGACAATCTATCAGAAGACACTGTCTGAACACACCAGAGACTCTAGAGACAGAAGACCAACAGTCAGAGTCCTGAAGACACCAGAGACTCTAGAGACAGAAGACCAACAGTCAGAGTCCTGAAGACACCAGAGACAGAAGACCAACAGTCAGTGTCCTAAAGACACCAGAGACTCTAGAGACAGAAGACCAGCAGTCAGTGTCCTAAAGACACCAGAGACTCTAGAGACAGAAGACCAACAGTCAGTGTCCTAAAGACACCAGAGACTCAAGAGACAAAAGACCAACAGTCAGTGTCCTAAAGACACCAGAGACTCTAGAGACAAAAGACCAACAGTCAGTGTCCTAAAGACACCAGAGACTGTAGAGACAGAAGACCAACAGTCAGTGTCCTAAAGACACCAGAGACTCTAGAGACAGAAGACCAACAGTCAGAGTCCTGAAGACACCAGAGACTCTAGAGACAGAAGACCAACAGTCAGAGTCCTGAAGACACCAGAGACTCTAGAGACAGAAGACCAACAGTCAGTGTCCTGAAGACACCAGAGACTCTAGAGACAGAAGACCAACAGTCAGTGTCCTAAAGACACCAGAGACTCTAGAGACAGAAGACCAACAGTCAGTGTCCTAAAGACACCAGAGACTCTAGAGACAGAAGACCAACAGTCAATGTCCTAAAGACACCAGAGACTCTAGAGACAGAAGACCAACAGTCAGTGTCCTGAAGACACCAGAGACTCTAGAGACAGAAGACCAGAGTCTTTTCACGATGTCCATCTTTTCTTATTGTTCATCTCAACTGGAGAATAAAAGACTTTGGTCAGCAAACTAAATACTGGATCATCTTAAGTATCACTTTGTCCTCAGCAGTGATGGTCTGCAGGTTACTTCGTCCCGGGTTTTCTATATTTACAGATCATAAAGAATAAAGATCATAACTCACTTAACATCACTTCACCACCTCCAGACAAATCATGCCGAAGAACTCGTCAACGATATTTTGAAGATTTGAGTTTTAATCAAAGATCTGAGGTCCAATGTTTTTAAGACTCCCGAGTTTTTGCACCTTCTTGATAATCTGTATTATTTGCACCCTTTTCCACTTGATAGTGCAGCTGCAGCACAATAATATTAGTATCTAATAATAATTATGGAGGGTTATGTTCTAGATTTACATAAAAGCAGTACGTCTGTCTGTTGAAATGTGTGCTTCTCTTATAGAAACCAAACATGTTGGTGGATCATCTCTCTTAGTTTCGAGTCTTTTCACAGAAAGTAACATGAAGTGATTTGGATGATTTTAAAGCTGCAGGAATGTGAAGATCATGCAGATAAATGTAACGTTAATCTGCACAGAGACGTTTTGAGACCGGCAGCTCTGATGGAAGTATTCAAATCACAACAACTTGACCCGGATCACCGGGCAGACCTGGTCCTCCGTCCACAAAACCGAACCCACGACCCCAAACAAACAAAACGAGATGTGCAGCTGACGAAGACGAAACTAAAAAAAACACTCTTCTCTCTGATTGGACGGAACAACACGCGGAAGAAGAAGAAGAAGAAGAAGAAGAAGCGCAGCGTGTCGAAAGTGCTAAAGTTTTTGCATTGATTAAGAAATGAAAGGAAGTGAAAGTTTCTACATGGCTTAAAGCTTCAGAGTTCTCAGCGCTCGCTCAGCTCCGAAAAACATCTCGTCATCGTCGTGACGGCAGTGAAGATGATGATGATTACAACGTGGCGATGAAGAGCAGGTGTGCTCGCCTCCGGGCGCCGTATCAGCAGGGCTTTTTGCATAAAATGTAAATCATCATCATCAACGTCCTGATTTTATTTTTTCATCTTCAAACAAGCCCCTCCCCCTTTCCCCCCCACCCCTCCTCCCCCGGCACATTTTAAATATTTCAATATGAGCAGAAGAAGATTTTTCCCGTTTTTTATGATTTTTGTTTTTTAGCTGCTTTTGTTTTCTTTGTTTTTGTCGTCGTCGTCGTCGTGGCGGTTTTGTTGTCGTCGTTGTTGCTAAACAGAGGGAGTGTTAAAATGGGAGTTTGCCTCCTCCTCCTCCTGTAGGGGGCGCTGCAGGCTATGATCCGTCCCGCTCTGTGAGGTCATCCTCCTCCTCCTGCTCCTCCTCCTGCTCCTCCTCCTGCTCCTTCATCACCCTCCGCTCCTCGCTGTTGATCGTTGGGCTCCGCGACGACTTCAGCAGCTTCTCCTCGAGCTCGTGGAGCGACGGCTCCTTATACATGCAGACTGATGGGGGGGGGGGGGGGGGATCACAACACAAGATGAACATCAACAGTGTCAAAGAAGTTCAAATAACATATAATTCATTAACTAGTCCTCTAGCCGTCAATACACACAATGATGTTACTGCCTGTTAGAATGCTCTTTATTCATTTATTATGTTTTCTGTACGTTGATGTCTAGTTTATTAAGACTGCATGGATGAGTACTGGCAATATGCATATTGTTATTAAATACAAATATATGTAAATTATTTATAAAATTATATACAAATATATTTATTATATACAAAAATGTTTATTTTACTTACAAATATATCTTCACTTTATTCAAATATATGTATATTATATACAATTATATTCATATTATTTACAAATATATTTATATTATTGTACATTATGAAAAAATATGTATATAATCTCTATAATGTATATGTACCTGTAACACACAGGCAGAAGAAGGGAGGAAAGAGGATGAGGGAGTTCAAATAACATAAAGAGAGCTGGAGAGGTTGAAGGAGAAGGACGTGGAGGAAGAGGAGAAGATGGACAGGAGGAAGGGGAAGGTGATCTTTGACTGATATTTTTAAATGAAGATGGGGGAGGAGGGGGGAGACAGAGAGAGACACAGAGAAGCTGAAAGCAGAGACGGAGCTTCATGTTCCCTGTTAATCTGTCCATCTGTGATATTAGAGCTTCAGCTTGTCCTCAAACTCAGAGGAAGTTCCTGCAGGACGACCTCAGATCTCTGAGTGAAGATCCACTCACGATGAGTTCAGGGGCAGCAGGTAATAAACTCACGATGAGTTCAGGGGCAGCAGGTAATAAACTCACGATAAGTTCAGGTGCTGCAGGTAATAAACTCAGGATGAGTTCAGGTGCAGCAGGTAATAAACTCACGATGAGTTCAGGTGCTGCAGATGACAAACTCACGATGAGTTCAGGTGCAGCAGACGATAACGTTGTTATTGTTCTCTTTTAATTAGTGCTGGGCAACGATTAAAATATTTAATCGCGATTAATCGCATGGATTTTTTGCGATTAATCGCGATTAATCACATTGTTATGGCAAAGTTCAATAATGAATTCAAAAGTAGTGTATTGTGCACGTTTATTTTAAAAGTACTGCTATATGAACAAAAGGGCAATAACATTTG
>NW_022281172.1:888-5717 GCF_004355925.1 Anarrhichthys ocellatus | reverse complement strand
TTCATACTTTGTTGGCATCTTATTCTGAAAACCGGATGTTCGTCTGAAGAAACCGGATGTTGTCTCACGTTAATCTTTCCGCTAACTTTCAAAGTCCTTCGCTCCCGATCTGTGCCGTTTGAATGCGTTTACCGTGAATGTCAGCATATAGGTGCACTAAAATTACTGACTATAGGATGTTTGCTGGCTTTTATCCCACTGTTCTTATCATCCTCTTGTTGTTATGTTATGTATTGTCTCTTGTCTTTCAATAAAAAAAAAAAATAATAAAATAAATAAATAAATTATAATAAATTTTAAAAATGCGTTAACGCGAAATTAACGCGTTAACTTGCCCAGCACTAATATATATATACTATGTATATATACATATACATGTATATATACATATAAACATGTATATGTATATACACACATGTATATATACATATACATGTATATGTATATATACATATACATGTCTATGTATATACACACATGTATATATACATATACATGTATATATACATATAAACATGTATATATACATATAAACATGTATATGTATATACACACATGTGTATATACATGTATACAGCTGATTCACTACCAGAGTGAACACAAAGCAACTAGTCAGCAGTTAGTAGAGCTGCAGTAGAGATGATGTCAGAAGAACAGAAGGAGAAACATCATGAAGGACTTGGACATCAACAGGTTTATATGAACAAATATGTTTTAGAGAAGCTGTTTGAAGGAATGAAGGAGGGAGGCTGAGTTCACACTTAAATATGAACTTAAAGTAAATTTAGCACATTGAAGCTCCCTCCATAGAACAGGTGTGTGTGTGTGTGTGTGTGTGCCCTCTGGATACAACAGGTGGTCAAGGAGGAGCGGAGAGCCAATCAGAGCAGAACAGAACCACACAAGCAGAAACCTGCTCCAACATTTAATTCCCATTGAACATCTTTTAAAGTACAGAAGGGAAACTAATAAATGCTGATTTAGCAAATATCCTGATCCAAAACAGGACTTTTGTGTTGTATTTCCAACGTTATCAGGGTCTTTATAAAAGGGATAATTGTATTTTTTGGATTCATAGTTTCTTCTAGATAATGTCTGACATGTTCTCTGACAAACATTGGAGGAACTGCAACCAGAGATCAACTGACTTCATAATTCACTAAACACTCAAATAAAAGAAAACAAAAAAAAAGTCTCATTGCTGGTGCATTCAGGGACAATCCAACATATACAGTTTAAGTTTAAAACAAACAGCCGTGAACCTACAAGCTTCTGGTTTTCTCTTTTACTAAAGTTATAAATGTTTTTCTTCATCAACCCCTTTTCTCTTAGTGAACATGTTAATGTACCATAGACACATCACTTGTTTCCTATAACCAATGTAATGTCTGCATGGAAGCATGGTGGAATTAGCAAGCTAGCTAGCTACCTAGCAAGCCGCTACACTTAATGCTTCATCCATAGACTCTTGTCACAGCGTAGGAAAGCACATTGCTATCGCTAATAACTATGTTCGGATCACTTCCTGGGACCAGTGTTGCGTGAAAGCACGGTAGAATTAGCAAGCTCACTAGAGTCCAGAATCAGTTTATCATCTCAAATGTTATAAGAATTGCAAAGTAATTAAAGTTACCAGATAAATGTAGTGAAGTAAAAAGTGCAACATTTTCCTCTGAGACGTAGTAGAGTAAAAGTAGAAAATATATAATATCTCAATATTGTACAAAAGGATTACTTGAGTTAATGTACTTCCACCACTGTCACAAAATGTGGGGAAATTGGGCATCTACACGGTAGTAAACTATTCCTGTGCAGGTACAGAAGATAAAGTATGGAAGTGAAGGGACATAAAGCAGGACATCATCTGCATACAGTGACATTTTCTATTTTGTTTCTTGATTTTAGGATCAAAAAGTACTAAAATCTTTGGCTCAGGAGCGTTGATCTTCATCTGGCTGTCCCCTGCACGAGGACTAATTCATGTTACATGCTACAAACCATAAAAACCAGCAGCTGAGTGGGAAAACAATGTTTTTATCAGCACTCCTAGTTGTAATTACACCTAAATAAAATGATAACTCTTATTCATTCAGACATTAAAAGATAACAAATATACTGCTTGTATTTTATTTCATTTATTAACTAACCACTAAAAATTGGTACCACAATAAATATAGAAAATGTCCAAGGGGGGAGGGGCGGTTAGCATCTTGGAATAATATTGGAATAACGGGATGTTTTTCTCATTCATTATTAACCACGTTCAGTAGAGTAGTAGCAGTAGGGTCACCTCACTATTACGGTTACTGTCTGCCTGAGGTCGCCTCCTTCCTGTTTACACAGATCTAATGTATCATCTTCATCATCCCTCTCTTCCTCCATCTTGTTTCTTATGCTGCGAACAAGGCGACTGAAGAATTGCATTTTAAAGTTTTATGGAAGAAGCAGACGTGAATTATTGATGGAGGACGGACTCAGTGAGGCGAAGCAGCAACGACTGGAGCTGGTTTACACTGTAGACTGATCAGGGCCGTCCTGTTTATTGTTATCACTATTAACTAGTATTAATAGTTTCTAAACTAAACAGAGTATTTTATGTACCACAGTGATGACGCATATGTGGAATGTTTATATATGCTGAAGCAAAATACTTCAGTTTAAACATAAATAGTCTAAGAATTGTAAAACTTGGATCGAATAATTACAAAAATACCACTGAATACCACTGTGTCTAATTCACAGCAGAAGTACTCATTCTGCTTCACAGCAAAAGTAAAAGTCTACTTCAAAAAAAATGAAGAAAGAATCCATTTATTCTATTCGAGTCTGTTCAAACAGGTGCAACCAGGGACGTCTTAACTTTTTAATTTAAATGTTAAATGTTTCAGCACAAGATCTTAAAGTTTATCACACATTGCATATTTTACTGCTAGAAGCCCGACATGATTTTAAGCTGCTGAATTTTGAGAAGAAACCTCCAAAACAAAATGAAGACAGACAGGTAGACAGAGAAGCAGACAGACAGACAGGTTTTCTTACTGATGTATAGAGGAATCCCTCTGCGTTCATGGCCACGTAGAGTCCAGCCTTCACTCCCTGCATGGCCACAACCCTCAAACCTACTGGGATCAGATTAAACAGAGCTACAGGGAGAGACACAGAGAGAGAGAGAGAGAGAGAGAGAGAGAGAGAGAGAGAGACACACAAAGAGAGACACAGAGAGACAGACAGACAGACAGTTGGTCACTGCAGAAGGTCAAATGTACCTTAATACAAAAATGAATTTGTTTCCTTCAAACTAATCAAATAAAAGTCTTATAAACTGAAGTGAATCCATCTTGTGCTTAAAATAAGTAAATATATCATTTCTGTGTGTAACTCGACAAAAATCAGCACTTTGGTTTAAAATCCATCTCCAGCCGGCTGCATGAGACGCTTCCAGCTGATAAACTGAGAGAATAAAAGAGAGAAAGACAGGGGGGAGATAGAGGGATGAAGTGATATGGGGGGGGGGGGGGGGAGATTTAATCCTCGGGGACAGAGAGCTGCAGTGTGGGTGAAGATGAAGAGGAGGAGGTGGAGGAGGAAGAGGCCTGTAGCGATGGCTGCTGTTAATCCTCCTTTATTTAACGCAGAGACAGAGAAAGAGAGAGAGGGAGAAAGAGAGAGAGAGAAAGAGGGAAATCCAAAACATCTCCTCCTCCTCCTCTTCTCCTTGTCCTCTTTTTTTGCTTCTCGTTTCCAAACCAAAGGATTTGAAAGATGCAGAATCTGTAATCCGGAGCTCATCCAGCGGCTCATATCTCACGTCTTCCATCACTGACACTGAAATGTGTCGGATCCTTCTTCTTCTACGATCTCACATTTAAATCATGTCTCTACGCTTTTATCAACATATATTAAATATAAGTTTAACTCTTTTAGTTTTAATTCTTAAAAGCTTTATGAATATTTACAATTTAATATATTTAATATATTATATTACATTTAATTATATATCATATTTAATATATAATTTGCACAAGAGAGAAACATGTAGAATAGAATATAAATAAATAAAATAACATTTTGGAAACAGACATTGTAGAGAAGCTGCTGCACTAAAAGGAGCGCCGACAAAAAAAGATGAATTTTATCAGCAACCTCTTCATCAAACACTGAGGTCACTGCTGATGAAGATGACAAGGACGATGATGGCAACAGGAAGTGTAAAAATAAAGAGCTTCTTCTTCCCTGTGTGAACTCTTCTTCTCTTCTTCGTCAACGTTACAGAAGCATTTCTAGAAACAGGGATTATTACCGGAGTCTGTTTCTGTAACTTGTCTCAGCGCCATTGTTTCTCTTGAGCCTCCAGGTGAGCTCATATGTAGGTAGGGCTATTTTAAGATCTACTCTGTTTTCACCTCCTCCCACTCGTGTAGTTTGTGGAGACTTTTAAAGCCGACATCAGATAAAATATATATGTGTGTTCGTGTTGTCAACACAGAGGCCATCAAGACGAGTTAGAAGCTTTGAATTAAAACTGTCTGTTTGAGACTCACTGTTGTCGCTGTTCTCGTCCTTGTTTCCACTGATGGCTCCATCAGGCTGCATCTGCAGGTAGAAGCCCTGCTCGCTGAAGAGGCGCGTCACGATGCCCTTCAGCTGCTCTGAAACACAACAACAACAACAACAACATCAACAACACACACTTAGAAACAAGACTGCAAACACTCACTCAGCAGGTCTGAGATCCGTGCTGCAGTCCTCATCTATCCACTCTGAACACATTTATTATTCATATCATCTCCTCTCGTTCACCGTTATCACACTTCATCTCCTCTCGTTCA
>NW_022281172.1:0-878 GCF_004355925.1 Anarrhichthys ocellatus | reverse complement strand
ACTTCATCTCCTCTCGTTCTCCGTTATCACACTTCATCTCCTCTCGTCAATGTGGGACAGAAGCTGCTGAAATAGAACACAGAGAAGCGCATGTGGAGCAGGCTGCTGTGCTACTTAACCTCCACACTCAGAAACAGACAGGTGGACAGACAGACGTGTCCACAAACACTCCAAATCAAAAGAGACAATAGCTCACAACTTCACAGTAAAAGCCCTAAAGCTGCTTCAAAGTAAAAGTGCTGAAGCTGCTTCAAAGTAAAAGTCCTGAAGCTGCTTCAAAGTAAAAGTCCTGAAGCTGCTTCAAAGTAAAAGTCCTGAAGCTGCTTCACAATAAAAGTCCTAAAGCTGCTTCACAATAAAAGTCCTAAAGCTGCTTCACAATAAAAGTCCTAAAGCTGCTTACTTCCTGTATTTTCCTGAGGGAATCTATCTATAAGTGTGAGTCTTACACTGTTTGAGGAGCTGTGAGTCTGTCAGGTGAAGAAGAAGAAAACACTTCATCACAAGCTGCTTCCTGAACTGAGACGTGATGAAGACGACACTTCCTTTAAAACTGAGTATCTGAATCTCCAGCTCTCAAATATCAATTCAACAAATAACATCGGAGAACGCAGTTCACTTCCTGTTTACTGCCCCACATGTGACATCACCCATTGGTTTTTGGACGTTTTGAAGCCTTGAGTTTGGAACTTTGGACATCGCCATCTTGTTTTTTGTTTGCAACCAGAAGGGACACAAGAGGGCGGAGCTAAGAAGGCAACCAAAATGTTACAAAACACTCTGTGAAAGGGTTAAAGTTTGAAGATGAAAACACGGACAACACCGTAGTACCGACCTGTCAATCACCGTGTAGCCCCGCCCTAAAGCATCCCCTGCTT
>NW_022281171.1:0-12743 GCF_004355925.1 Anarrhichthys ocellatus | reverse complement strand
GTTCCTCCTGTTCCTCTTTAATGTGTGGGGGCTCTGGGTCCTCCTGTTCCTCTTTAATGTGTGGGGGCTCTGGGTCCTCCTGTTCCTCTTTAATGTGTGGGGGCTCTGGGTCCTCCTGGTCCTCTTCAACGTGTGGGGGCTCTAGGTCCTCCTGGTCCAGACTGGAGCTCCACTCCTGCTGCTCTTCTTTAACCACCAACAGCTGCTGGACGTCTGTGGAAAATAATGAATTACATACACACCTTAGAAAACTGGAATTTCATGTTAACAACAAATCCATTGATTTCACTACTTTCCTATAATGTGGGGAGACATGTTGCACATTTTGTAGAACATATTCAGACCTCATTCAAACTAAAACAAACTAATTGAGTAACATGGTGTTGGGGATAGCAATGGGGATATATGCTGTTCCGCGGTTTAGTTTGATGAATAGAAGGACAGGGGGTGAGAGAAGGAGTCTTCTTTTTTGCTGACCGCCAATATCACTATTATCATTGTTGATCGCTGTCTATTACCTTTGTACAGCAATGAGAAAGTATTTTGAACGTTTTTGTCTCTCCCGGCTGTAAGACCTGTATTCAGCCTCTTCAGCCTGAAGACAGTCATGACCTTTGACCCTCATGTCTTGGCCTCGAGCATCTGATGGAGAGCCTCTTGGAGAACCCGTGCATTAACTGCGGCATCATGCCCCCCGGGGTAAGGTCTACTAGGATGGCCCAGGTGGAACACCTCCTACCTGACAGGTCGATCCTATCAGGTGACATGGAGGGGGGCCATGTCGGAACCACGCATGCCGACTACGGGGGGGTTCCACAAGGTTCAGTCCAAGGCCCCCTTCTCTTATCGCTCTACACAACATCTCTGGTTAATATCTATGTTCGAACATAAGGTGGCTCATAAGTGTACCTGGTACCAGAACACCTTAGGCCGGAGATCAATGATCGACTTTGTAATCGTATCATTTGATTTGCGGCCGTATGTCTTGGACACTCGGGTGAAGAGAGGAGCAGAGCTGTCAACTGATCACCACCTGGTGGTGAGTTGGATCAGATGGCAGGGGAACCAGTTGGAAAGACCCGGCAAACCCAAACGTGTAGTGAGGGTGAACTGGGAACGTCTGGCGGAGGACCCTGTCCGGGAGGTCTTTAACTCCCACCTCCGGAAGAACTTCTCACACATCCCGAGGGAGGTTGGGGACACGGAATCCGAGTGGACCATGTTCAAAGCCTCTATTGTGGACGCGGCCGCTAGGAGCTGTGGCCGGAAGGTCATCGGTGCCTGTCGTGGTGGCAACCCGAGAACCCGGTGGTGGACACCGGAGGTGAGGGAAGCCGTCAAGCTGAAGGAGACCTTCAAGGCCTGGTTGGCCCAGGGGTCTCCTGAAGCAGCTGACAGGTACCGGCAGGCCAGAAGGGCTGCAGCGGCGGTGGTCGCGAATGCTAAAACTCGGGCATGGGAGGAGTTCGGGGAGGCCATGGAGAAGGACTTTCGGTTGGCCTCAAGGAGGTTCTGGCAAACCATCCGACGGCTCAGGAAGGGAAAGCAGGGCTTACCCCAGGCTGTTCTCAGCAGGGAGGGGGGGAACTGCTAACCCGGACGGAGGACATCGTCGGGCGGTGGAAAGAGCACTTTGAGGAACTCCTAAACCCGACCAACATGTCCTCTGCAGAGGAGGCAGCGCCTGAGGACCTAGGGGGAGGCTCACTCATATCCCTGGCAGAGGTCGCCGAGGTAGTCAAAAAGCTCCTTGGTGGCAAGGCGCCGGGGGTGGATGAGATCCACCCTGAAATGCTGAAGGCGCTGGACATGGTTGGGCTGTCCTGGCTGACACGCCTCTTCAATGTCGCATGGGGGTCGGGATCAGTGCCCATGGAATGGCAGACCGGGGTGGTGGTTCCCATCTTCAAAAAGGGGGACCGGAGAGTGTGCTCGAATTACCGGGGTATCACACTACTCAGCCTCCCGGGGTAGGCTTATGCCAGGGTGCTGGAAAGGAGGCTCCGACCGCTTGTCGAACCTCAGATTCAAGAGGAGCAGTGCGGATTCCGTCCCGGCCGTGGAACAGTGGACCAGCTCTTTACCCTCGCAAGACTACTGGAGGGGTTCTGGGAGTTTGCCCAACCAGTCTACATGTGCTTTGTGGACTTGGAGAAGGCTTTCGACCGGGTCCCTCGGGGGGTCTTGTGGGGGGTGCTGCGGGAGTATGGGGTGCCGGACCCGTTACAACGGGCTATCCGGTCTCTGTACGGCTGCAGTAGGAGCTGTGTCCGCATTCTCGGCAATAAGTCAGACACGTTCCCAGTGGGTGTTGGCCTCCGCCAGGGCTGCCCTTTGTCACCGGTCCTGTTTGTGATTTTCATGGACAGGATTTCTAGGCGCAGCCTGGGGGCGGAGAACGTCAGTCTCGGGGGTCTCGGGATCGCTTCTCTGCTATTTGCAGATGATGTGGTCCTGTTAGCCTCCTCGGATTGTGACCTCCAGCATTCACTGGGGCGGTTTTCAGCCGAGTGTGAAGCGGCGGGGATGAGAGTTAGCACCTCCAAATCTGAGGCCATGGTTCTCTGCCGGAAACCGGTGGATTGCTCCCTCCAGGTGGGGACGGAGTGCCTACCTCAAGCGAAGGAGTTCAAGTATCTCGGGGTCTTGTTCACGAGTGAGGGTAAGATGGAGCGGGAGATCGACAGACGGATCGGTGCAGCTGCAGCAGTAAAGCAGGTGCTGCACCGGACCGTCTTGGTGAAGAGGGAGCTGAGCCGGAAGGCAAAGCTCTCAATTTACCACTCGGTCTACGTTCCTACCCTCACCTATGGTCACGAACTCTGGGTCGTGACCGAAAGGACAAGGTCGCGGCTACAAGCGGCCGAAATGAGTTTCCTCCGTAGGGTGGCCGGGCTCAGCCTTAGAGATAGGGTAAGGAGCTCAGTCATCAGGAGGGAGCTTGGAGTAGAGCCGCTACTCCTTCGCGTCGAAAGGAGTCAGCTGAGGTGGTTCGGGCATCTAATTAGGATGCCTCCTGGACGCCTCCCACTGGAGGTTTTCCAGGCACGTCCAACTGGGAAGAGACCCCGGGGAAGACCCAGAACACGCTGGAGAGATTACATCTCCCAGCTGGCCTGGGAACACCTCGGGATCCCCCAGAATGAGCTGGAACATGTTGCCGGTGAGAGGGAGGTCTGGGTCGGCCTGCTTGACCTGCTGCCACCGCGACCCGACCCCGGATAAGCGGTGGAAAATGGATGGATGGATGGACAACATCTCTGGGTTCTGTTATTTGCTCGCATGACTTCTCTTACCATTGTTATGCCGATGACACCCAGCTGGTCTTGTCATTTCCCCCCGGTGACACCCAAGTGGAGGTACGCGTCGCTGCGTGCTTGGCTGACATCTCGAAGTGGATGACGACACACCACCTCAAGCTCAACCGGGACAAAACCGAGCTAAAGTTCCTCCAGGTGAAGGGTTGCCCGCACCGAGACCTGTCCATCACCATTGATGATACCGTGGTGACACCAACTCGGACTGCGAGGAACCTGGGTGTGACCCTGGATGACCAACTGTCATTCTCAGCAAACATTTCATCAGTTACACGCTCCTGCAGATTCCTGCTCTACAACATCAGGAGGATTCGCCCCTTCCTCACTGACGAGACGGCGCAGGTGCTCATCCAGGCTCTTGTCATCTCCCGCCTGGACTACTACAACTCTCTCCTTGCCGGAGCCCCGGTATCGGCCATCAGACCTCTGAAGCTTGTCCAGAAAGCTGCAGCTCGCCTGGTGTTCAATCCCCCCCAAGTTCTCCACACAACTTCCCTTCTCAGTTTTCTACACTGGCTACATGTAAGAGCTCTCATCCAGTTTAAGACTGTGGTACTAGTCTACAGGGCAGTAAAATGAACAGCTCCTTCCTATCGCCAAGCCATGGTCAAGGCCTACACCCCCACGTGACCACTTCGCTCTGCTGCTTTGGGGCGATTGGTTGCCCCGTCGCTCAGAGGTCCCTGCGCCCGATCGACCCGGTCACGGCTTTTTTCTGTCCTGGCCCCACAGTGGTGGAAGGAACTTCCCACTGAGGTCAGGACAGCAGAGTCGCTGCCCATCTTTCAGCGCACGCTGAAAACTCACCTCTTCGAGAAGTACTACCCTGAGCCTTCCACTTAGCACTTATTGTATTCGTATTAGTTTGTTGCACTTATTGTTTTTGTTTGTTTCTGCACTGTACTTTGGCTCTGGGTTATGCTTTTAGATGCTTGTTTAAAAAAAGGAGATGTAGCCTACTTATGACTTCTGGTGACTAGTATTTCTCTTGAATACCTATGTTGAATACACTTATTGTAAGTCGCTTTGGATAAAAGCATCTGCTAAATGACTAATGTAATGTGAGGTTCACCTCCGCCTATCAGGCCAGTAGAATCCAGCCCAACCTACACATTTCAAAGCGTGAAAAAACAAACAAAGAATCGTAGTGCTAGTAGGCAGGCAGCTGTTCGTTTGTTGCCCCTGAAACGTAACAGCAGACATCAGTAAAATAAAGATTTTTTTGTTTTTTATAAGCCAGGCTACATAAAGTATATTCATGCACAATGATCTAATAAATTATGCAAATAATGTTGGTGTGTCTGTGTGTTTGAGAGTGTCCACTCACTGAAAAGAACTTATTACAAACTGAGCAGCTGAAAGGTTTCTCACCTGCACTACATCTTGAATCACTGACAGGAACTTCATCATTATTCACAGAGTTTAAACCCGACTGAGGTTCTCTGGTCTCCTTCCAATCACCACTGTCATCAGTGTCAGAAGAGTCTCCAGTCTTCTCATCAGTATCTGGTTCTGGATGTCTATCTGGATCTGAGTTCCTGCCTGGTTCTGGTCCTCCACAGTCCTCTCCATCAGCTTCTGTTTCCATCTGGTCAGTTTGTCTTTGATGAAGCTGTGAGGACTGAGCTTCCTCTTCATCATCTTCACTCTTCACAGGAGTGAATGTGAACTTGATATCAGCCTCCTCCAGACCTTGAAGCTGCTCTCCCTCCTGACTGGTCCAGAGTTCCTCCTGTTCCTCTTTAATGTGTGGGGGCTCTGGGTTTTCCTGGTCCAGACTGGAGCTCCACTCCTGCTGCTCTTCTTTAGCCACCAACAGCTGCTGGACGTCTGTGGAAAATAATGAATTACATACACACCTTAGAAAACTGTAATTTCATGTTCACAACTAATCCACTGATATCACTACTTTCTTATAATGTGGGGAGACATGTTGCACATTTTGTAGAACATATTCAGACTTCATTCAAACTAAAACAAACTAAAAACTGACATGCGTTTTACCTGGCTGTGAGACAAAGTTTCTCTTTGGGGGAGTTGTTGTTTCTATAACATTAGAGTAGGAGCCAGGAACAGCCTGTGCCATTTTGTACACCCTATTTGGTCACTTACGGTAATTGAGTAACATGGTGTTGGGGATAGCAATGGGGATATATGCTGTTCCGTAGTTTAGTTTGATGAATGGAAGGACAGGGGGAGAGAGAAGGAGTCTTCTTTTTTGCTGACCGCTATTATCGATATTATCATTGTTTGACGCTGTTGATCGCTGTCGATTACCTTTGTACACCAATGAGAAAGTATTTTGAACGTTTTTGTCTCTCCCGGCTGTAAGACCTGTATGACTCTTCTTCAGCCTGAAGACGGTCATGACCTTTTCCCCTCGAGCATCTGATGGAGATCCTCTTGAAGAACCTGTGCATTAACTGCAGGTTCTCTGCAGGGTAAGGTCTACTAGGCTGGCCGAGGTGGAACACCTGATGGGTGAGGTTCACCTCCCCCTGTCAGGGCAGTTGAATCCAGCCCAACCTACCCATTTCAAAAGCGGCGGTAAAAAACGAACAGAATCGTAGCGCAAGTTAAAGGTAGGCAGCTGTTTGTTTGTAGCTCTGAAACATAACAGCAGACATAAGGAAATAAAAAGATTTTTTTGTTTTTCATAAGCCAGGCTACATGAAGTATATTCATGAACAATGATCTGGTAAATAAGACAAATAATGTTGGTGTGTGTGTGTGTTTGAGAGTGAGAGAGACTGTCTGTACATTTGTTGAAAGCCAGCAGTGGCTCTTATGATTAGAAATATATTATAAAATATGATTATTATTTTAGAGCCTTCAACATCAGCAGTGGGATGTGGCCTCTATGGGTCCCAAACTCCTCCCTCCCTCCCTCCCACTGTGTACTTTATATAATCTGAAAAAAAACAAGCAATATTATAACATGATGTTGACATTCGTCATGATGAAGAGTAAACAAAGTATGTTTCTGCTTTTTCTGATATTCATACAGCCTCCCAACCTGCAGAGACCAGACCTTCATCATCCAGCTCCTCATCTGCTGGACCCACGACATCCACCGGTAGTGTACTTCATGTTAACTTTCTTTGTATGCCAACCCATGAAAATCTGATAGTTTTCTTTCATCAAAAGTAAATAAAATCTGTTAATAGGTCACACTCCTGAAGAGATGGAGCAGACAGTTTGGGGGTTCGGCCGGTGCAGGACACCTGACCCTCCTGAGAGCTCGGAGGGATTGGTGTCGTGGGTCCAGTGTGACAGCTGCCACTCATGGTATCACACCATGTGTGTGGGCTGAGACGAGGAGCTGATGATGAAGATGATTATGTTAAATGTTGTTTGTGTCCTGATTTTTGATTTAGTTTTTCTCCCGTTTATATTTAAATAAATGTTTGCATCATCTTTTCAATCATAAGTCATTTGTTTTAACAATTTAGCATTTCAATCATGAATATTTGTGTTTTTAGTTGTAATATAACTCTTACTCTGCACTGTGTGTTATAGTAATTGTTATATATAATATACTTGTACATAATTGTTAAATTCATGCATCAGCTGGTGTTTTGCAAGTGATTGACATGAGAAGAGTTTAACAAAACTCAGGTGGTGGTATACACTCAAATGGAAATTAAGGAGCTTTTATTGCATCATTTGGAGTTGTTGAAGCGTGATATGTTATTGTGAAGGACAGAACTACGGTCCCGGGTGTGTTGACAGCTTGATGGTAATTTTGGCAACTCTGAAACAAGTTAATATCCCCGAAAAACCAACAGCACCCAGTGTTTACAACGAGGATAGAAGTTGGTCCGAATATATGTGGATTTTATTGGAATGTTCGCTAAAAAAACTGTCCGGACCAGGAAACAATTCCATGAATTCTCTTATGTGACATTAACATATTTTAGATTTCAACACGCTGCACGTTCTCATCTCATCTACTTTGTGTTAAAGATGCTGAGTGTTTAATGAACCAACCTGCTCTGTGTAACCAAAGCTGAGGGATGAAAACAGTGTCCAGTAGTTTCCGTTGTCGCTCGTTCTGCTCTTTTGAACGAGAAAGTTCCTCCTCGTACTCTGCTACCGTTCTTTCAAACACACCAAATATCTCTTCAGCAGCCGCAGTTAGTCGCTGGTTGACTAAACATCTCAGCATTTGGACTTTAGACATTTTCACACAACGACACAAACTTGTTCTCCACACAAACTCCGTCACAAACACCGTTGACTCTCATTAAACTCTGACTAGCGCTGTGTTGATAACTTCCGTCCCTGTCGGTCTGTTTTCAGCTAGCATGCTAAGCTAACTTCGATAGCTTTGTATGCTCCCGGGAGATGAGTCAGAGGAAAACATCCAGAAAAAAAAGATGAACAGCTAAAAGGCCATTCAGACATGTTTATCCAGACATACAGAGACTCTGATGAATCAGTACTGATAGAGCTAACTGATACTTTATCAACGTAAAAACTCCTTCACGTGTTATACGAGCTAGACGCCATTTTGTTCACAGTCAGCCACAGTGAAGAACACTTCCGGGTCCTCTTCCCCGTCAAAATAAAACATCCAGGTTTTTACTGACACGTATTTTTACATGACGAACACAATATATTGCAGGACACAGTCCTCGCAGTGATAAACCGGAACGGGTTGCATGGAGTCAGCAGCAGGTTGAGGCGAGTGATCTATGCCATTACTGTAAGGGAAGGAGTCATTGGAAGGCTGAATGTCCTGTCAAGTCCAGTGCCAACAGTAGGTTCAGAAGTGAGCATGTCAAACCTGTCGCACTGGCTGTTACTGTTCGAAAAATAACTCCTGTTATTTCTTCCTATGTCAGTTCTCTCTGTAATTTTTCTCCCAGTGAGCAGGTGGAACCTGGAGTTGATTGCAGTCTGGAGCAGTCAGATTTTTCAGTGATTTGTGTCTGATGGCCATGTGTTCCTGGTGGGGAACGCTGTCAGGGTACCGGTGAAAATACTGAGAGATACGGGGGCCTTGGATTCCTTCATTGTGAGTTCTGTGTTGCCTTTCTCACAGGGTACTGATGCTGGGGATTGCATTCTGATGCAGGGGATGGGTTTAAAAATGTTGCCTGTCCCAGTGCAGTCGTCCCGCTCGCTTGTCACGCCGCCGCTCTGGAAGAACACGAACTTGACATCGTTCTGCTCCAACGTCTGAGATGCCTCCTCCTGCTGATGATTGGTCCACAGCTCCTCCTACTCCTCCTCTTTGATGGGAGGAGGCTCGATGTCGCTGAGGCCGGAGCTCCAGTCCTGCTGCTCACAGAGAGCTGAACAAAGAAGAAGAGTCACGTTTATCGGCTGGTTGTGTTTCAATGATACTGGATGTTACTTCAGTATTTCTGTTTCATGTCTTTCTACTTCTGCTGCTCTACGTTTTACTGCATTATTTTGACAAAATAGGTTTCCAGTTACTTTGGAGATTCTGATTATTAAAACAAAAACAAACTAATTACTCACTAGTGTAAACAAACTATAAATACTAGCCCCACCTTTACTAGCTGCAACATTAAAGTGATGAAGACATTAATAATTATAAAACAATAATAGAATATTATTCTTTCTGCATAATTAGTCCTTTTACTTTTGGTACTTTTAGTATATTTTGATGCCAGTACTTTGTGTGTACTTCAGGTATAAATTGTGTTGTAAAGGTTAATTTCTGGAAAATTTAAATCAAATGAATACAAACATAAATGAAGAGAGAAGTAGAGTCATGTTCTCATAGACTTCTATACAACCAGAGGAGTCGCCCCCTGGTGAACACTAGATAGAATGCAGCTATAACACATGAAGCTTTGAGGTTTCACTACGTCACAAACAGCAGCTTCACTATTTAAAGGAGACACCTCGTGACACATTTGGGTAATTGGAGTTTCTACAAACTGAAATAAAACAATCCAGTCGGTCGTTTGTGGCCAATCACATTTGGTTTCCTCTTCTATGTCACATGTTGTCGGTAAACCGGTAACGTCAGAGAGACGTTACTGTTGTCGGTGAACCGGCTAAGACTCAGTGAACGTTACTCACCTGTGCTGTTGACCTGCAGAGATATCTGCGGCTTCCTGGAGAGGTCCAGCAGCCGGCGCTAGCGGTCGATCTCCAGCTTGGAGCGGGAGATCTCCTCCTCGTACTCGGCTAAGGTTCTCCCGAACACGCCGAAGATCTCCTCTGCGGCGGCGGTGAGCCGCTGGTTGATGTGCAGCCTCAACATCTCGATCTTAGACATGTGAGCGGCGGTTTGTGCGGCGGACTGGCGATACAAAACGTGAGAAGTTCGCTCTCCAAAGCGTCATGGTCGGTTGTTTACTCGTTGTACTTCCGGGTTAAAGTCTTTGCGCATGCTCAGTGAGCTTTTCAAAGGTACACATTGGATTATACGTGTGGGTTTACTGCCACCTGCCGGACTGGAGGTCTACATACACGTTTTGATTCTGTTATTTTTAAAACATTATTTGCCTTCAGATAATTAATATGATTATTGTTTTATTCATATTTCATGTCTTGCACTTTAAATTCTAGTTGCAATAATCTTTCAGTATCTGATAGTGTGGATTTCTATGTTCTCAAATACTTGTAAAAAACTAAATAACACAAACGTTTTTTTAAATTTAAGTTTGTAAGAGCCATTTTGTTGTTTTTGTACAACCTCCCACCACATGGGGGCGTAGTGCCGGTGTAAATCAAAGCACAGGTAATATAATCAGTGGGGTCATTGGACACAGGTTGTTGCTAATAGGCAGAAACAAACAGTTTTTGACCGTGAAGATTTTGAATGTAAATGTTATGATTTATTGGTTTATGGAGAAAATGGATAACTGAATAGAAAGTAGTGGAACTCTGATTATGTGAGAAATAAAATGCCGATATTGGAAACTGGACTTCGTTATTTATGGCATGCGTCAGAACAAACATTTCAGCAACCGTAGTGACTTTTTATTGGGAAGCAACGGTCACTACAGAGTGTTCAAAATACAAACCAGTTTTATTTGTTTCTTACAATGAAAAGTAGATTAAAGGTCACAAAAATGGATTACTCAAAAAGTCAATAAAATAAGACATAAATGTCAAAAGCTAATTCTACCTCAAGATCAACGTACTCTTACTCGTACTCAACGTATGGATGCAGTTATGCTCAAAGAACTTAACACAACACTAACAGATCCCATCAGCAAAATCATCAACCTCTCAATCTCTCAGAGCATGTTTCCCAGTGTTTGGAAGTCGGCTGCCGTTGTTCCAGTATTCAAAGATGGAGATCCCCTTTCTACCTGTAATTACAGACCCATCAGTATCCTGCCAACAATATCAAAAGTTGCAGAGAAGGTGGTAGCTGAGCAAATAATCTGCCATCTGAATACCAGTTCTTTTGCCCTTCACCCAATGCAATTCGGCTTCAGAGCCAATTATTCTGAGACAGCCACCTGTTTCTTCACAGAAAAAAATCTAATTTCTAATGGACAAAGGGGGAGTTGTTGGAGTTGTGTTTCTTGATCTCAAGAAGGCATTTGACACTTAACCATAGCATTCTTTTGTCTAAGTTGCACGGCTACAATTTCTCCTCAGGTACACTTAAATGGATTGAATCGTATTTGCTAAATAGATCACAGTATGTCCAAATACAGAACTATCAATCTACCGCCCTACACTTGTCCACAGGCGTCCCACAAGGATCTGTCCTGGGCCCACTGCTGTTCTCTTTATATATCAATGATCTGCCATCAGCATGCCCTGACACCAACATCCAAATGTAGGCAGATGACACTGTGATTTACTTGCATGGTAGCAAAATGGGACAAGTGGCAAATGAACTCACTAACTCCATGGTTCATGTAACTGCATGGTTAAAGCAAAGCTGTTTACAACTAAACGTCTCCAAAACAGTGTTTATGTTTTTTACCAAAACAAACTCTGGTAGTGTAGAGCCGGATGTTTTTGTATCTGGGGAGAGGCTACGGGTTGTACCTGACTACAAGTATCTCGGAGTACTTTTTGATTCCAAATTGTAATTCAAATCTCAGGTGAAAAAGGTCTGTAACCGGGTCAAATTTAATCTATCAAATTTCAAGTTCACACGAAACTACATGTCAACAGAGGCAGCTAAGACATACATGCTTGCTATGGTCGTTTCCCATATCACTTACTGTTTAACAACCTGGTCACAGGCTAGCACCACTACTCTGAAACCACTACAGTCATTGTATAAACGCACACTCAAAATCCTTGATAAAAAATCTGTTCGTTCTCATCATTGCCCTATACTAAAAAAAATATAACTTGTTTAGTTGGGAGAACATGATTAAATATGTGAATGTCTGTCTGATGTACAAAATTATACATGGCTTGACCTCTCCTCCGGCTCAAACAATTTGTTATCACAAGAACAACTGGTTATCAGCTCACAAGAGGAGCAGCAAGAGGGGATTGCATTATCCCACTCAGAAAAAGTGCTTTCAATCAATCTGCCTTTTCTGTACAGGCTGCACTACAATGGAACTCCATCCCAGTGACCATTAGAGAGCTACACACATACAGGTCATTCAAATCTCACTTACAGAAATGGTTAGTTAGTACCCAGCTCTGTCAGCACTAGATTGTAACTGTTTCTCTGTCTGTGCTGAACTTCCCTCAATCTGTCCGTTGTCACCTTTCTGTCTTTCTTTAAATTGCCGGTCGACCGTCAACTACCTGCATGCATGTCTTTTATTGTTGTTTAGCTGTGTCTGAGTGATTTATGTATTTCACATACTCTGTATGCTTTTATGTTTTGTGATGTTTTTAGTGTCTAAACAACTACAGCATAATACTGTTTTTAGTCCATGTTTTAACATAGTTATTCTCACTTTTTTTCATTGTATGTCCACGCATTGTTAAGTGTCAATATTGTTTAACCTTTTAACTTTAATCTTACATTGTTTTTAGGTTTATTGTGTAACATCTGCCTTTTGGGGACTACAGATGAAAAATAGCCTTTTGGCTAACTCTGGCACATTTGCAGAAATGTTTTTATTAATGTGCACTGTCCCGTTCAAATAAACCAATAAATAAATACAATATTTACATGATTCTTTCAGTTAACACTTGTTTCTTGTTCTTCTTGTCCAGCACGCCTGAGTGAAACATCAGTCCAGATATTTCTTTAAATGGTGAACATTTTTCACAACAATCCAAGGTTGTCCAAGGCTTCATTTACATATCTTAGACAATTCTGATCTCCAGAGTGTATAAGCTTATACATTAATCAAGTAATGAAATTATCACTTTAAAATTATCATTAAATGAACACTGTGCTATAATGCGTTTGTCACTTTAATGCTGCAGGTACTCAATTAAAGTACAAGTACCTCACAAATATCAAGTACAATACTTAAGTTAATGTACTTAGTTACATTCCAC
>NW_022281170.1:0-12801 GCF_004355925.1 Anarrhichthys ocellatus | reverse complement strand
ATCTCTACCTACCTACCTATCAACCAGTAACGTTAGCGCTAGTGAAACAGTGAAGCCAAAGGGTCAGACATCGCTTGAAGATGCATTTGCTCGAGGCACTGCTTATGACAAGAAAAGCAAGCGGCGGAGCGACATTACGATCTATGCAAGGACATGGTCCCGCTACAGACAGTCGAGAAAGACGGGCTCAGAGCAATGATTAGAACACTGGATTCAAGGTATGTCTTACCGGGGCGACAATACTTCAGCCAAACTGCTATCCCAACATTATAGGAACAAACGAGCACAGCCTATAGTAAGCAAAGCCTTTATACATGATGACATTAAAATGTGTATATATTCTACGTACTCCTGACAGTAGAGTAAGCCACTATACACAGTCAAGGAAAAAAACCAATACCGTGATACCTCCAGAATCTTAAAAATTACCGTGATACACATTTCTGGTCGCCCAGCACTACCTTTTAGTGTGAAGTCTAAATCTGTCTGATTGTTCTTGTCCCTCCAGAGCGCTCCATAAGGTGGCGTGTATTGGAAAGAGAGCGCTGGGCTTCGCCATCGCCATAAGGATGGCCGCACTCAACAGCCTGGACCTCAAAGATGCTGATGGAATGGTACAGTACAAACACATTGCCACTCTGGTAGCTCACTTCAGCTAATGGGTCAGGGTAACAGTGATGGATGGAGGGCACATGATTTGAGACTCTGGCACAGCTTCTTTTTAAATGGTAAATGAACTTTGACCCCCTCGATAAACAAATCGATTTTACATATCCAGCATGTCTTCTCAATATCGCATGACATCGTAGGCTAGTTCTGTCTTTTTTATTTATTGCTGAGCTGTTAGCTAGCTACAGTGAGCTAGCTCAGTGGTGCTAGGTGAGCTAGCAGTATAGCGTATAGACGGCGTTTTGTAAGGCAGTTTGCACGTTACGTCACCGGTGGAACTTCTGTTTGCAGACCGCCCTCCTCCATGCAGCAAAGCACAACCACCACCTGATGGTGGCGGACCTGATCCTTTTGGGGGCCAACGTCAACGAGACGAACACCTCGGGGAAGACCTGCCTCCACCTCAGTGCTGAGAGAGGCTACATCCGAGTCCTGGAGGTTAGAGCTGTTCTCTCTTTGTTCGTCTCCAATGATTAGACTGAGTCGGGGGTGGGGTCTCTGCTGTTAGTCGGGTAGTAGTTCAGACACCTCATCGTTGTGTTCCAGGATTTGAAGCGGAGAGCAGAATGTTAATGGCCTCTTCAGTCACAATACTGCGCCGACGAGTTCAATTGTTAATGTAACGTTGGCTCTACAGTTCATCTTGTAGTCCCCTTCTGTCTGATATTTGAGAACAATTAGTCCAAACATCTACTGTTCTCTCCTTTCCTTATCAGTTCACACGCATTACTCGCATATAGGGTTGCACGGTGTATCGATACTAAAAAGGTACCGCGGTACCTGTACCTTAAAAACGATACGATTTTCCATATTTTTAGTATCGATACTTTATTAAAATAGCGCGTGATCAGAGCGCACTCGCTGCTCCGCTCCCTGTCATGCTGCCTGCAGGCATTGACTGCGAGGGGGCGGGGCTGCCCAGCGCTCACACAGCGAGTGATTGCTGGGGAGACATGGCAGGAGCTTTTGCCGACCGTCCTCAGCTTGTTGAAAAACAAGATGCCAGAAGTATCATCTGGAAGTGCTTTGGCTATATTGCAGACAGTGAAGGAAAGCCCACTGACATACAGAGACCCGTCTGCAAAAAGTGTTTCAAAGCCACACAGACAGGGAGGCAACACGTCTAACATGGCAAAGCACCTTAACGACAGACACACCCAACTATTCAAAGAGTTCAAAGAACGACAGGTAAGCAAATGTGACTATAAACATGAACACCCCCAAGCTCACCCATAGACAGCTAACAGGAGTAGCCGTAGCCTAGTTTGAGGACAAGCCTATATGATGATGAGGTCACAATGCTCACACAAGTGTACTAAATGAAACACAATTGATGCAGAATGGCTCCATGCTGGTGGAGCCTGAGGGTGGATCTTGAGCTAATTATTTTTAGTCAAGGAAAAATAATTATTCCATGAATTAAGATAAAATATGAAGTGAAAATATTAAACTCACTATGCAAGTAAATGAAGCATTGTTTATCCACCCACTCCCACAGACAGTCAGACAGATGCCAGCAGAGTCAGCAGCAATCATGGCACCATGTAGTTTTCATTAATATCTTGCTGTAGGCTAATACTAATACTAATATTAATGCCATTTGTTAAGTGTTCAAAAAGCTGGGCAGGAACAAGCTGGTAAAAAAGGGAACCATACAGATGTTTTATTTATTACTATTATAGATAAATATACCAGTATCGTATTTGTGGTATTGTATCGTAAGTATCGGGTATTGTGATACTTATGGCAGGTATCGTATCAAAGTCATAATTTTGGTATCGTGACAACCCTACTCGCATATCAGACCAGACTTACTTTTAATGACCGCATTTGTCAGAATTCGTTGGTTGCTACACATTGTGGCTTCCATTGAGCCAGACCAACAGGTTATTCATGTGTGTGGGCTCTCATCCATGTTGGTGATTATTAACGATTAAACTGCTCAGATGAAAAGCAGTTACGAATACCAACGTAGCCGGTTTAGTAAGACACACTAACTGTGGACAAGGTGTCATTAACGTTGTGAAGCTGAGCATCTTGGGTAACCTTGGGTCATTGTGCTTCACAGTGTTTCTCCACACAGTTACGTTCTGTTTGAGGTGTTCACTTTTAAAGCACTGTTAAAATGTTAACTGCGGATGTTGACAAGACAAATGTGTTGTGTTTCCTTGTTGTTTCTTACGGGGGTACGGGCCATGAAGCATTGTGGTGTTAAGAGGTTCTCACCTTCTTGGACCATGTGTATTCAAGAACCTGCCGTGTTCTGTGCCGTCTCCCTCTTTGTAGACTAGAGCTACAGGGGCTTAATAAGCATCTATTTAGATAATCGATTAATCATTTCAGACAAACATTTTCTGATTCCAGCTTTTCAAGTATGAGCATTTCCTCATTTTGCTGAATATCTTTTGGATTTTGGTCAAAACAAGCGTTTTGAAGACGTGACTTCGGGGCCTGGAAACCATTGACATTTACATTTTATATACTAAACAAATAATTAATTAAGTTGTCTGCCTACAGCCTTTGTTTACCTTGAATTCAACATGTTTCCAAAGCATGGGTGTAACTTAATGAAATTGCGTGCAACCTCTACAAACCACAAAAACATTGTTGCTCTTGTTTACATCAAAGCAGCCTTCTAGTTCCTGTGATTATGAAACATTCCAGTGGAGCTACATTGAGCTGTTGAATGTCTGACTTTACAGAGAGTTGTTTGGCTTCTCCCAATAAATCATGAGATATACTATTTATTTATATTACTATTTTGGTATAAATATAAGCTTATTAATATTACTGTAAATAAAACTAACTCGTGCTTTAGATCCGTCTTAGCTTGCGTGAAAAATCATCATGTAGACCAAGTTGCAGAATCTAAATTAGCAGGACCATCGGAGCAGCAGGTTGGCGACGGCCTCAGAAAGGCTGAAGAACAAAAAACACAAGTCTTCTGTTTCAAAGTCAAAGAATACGGGTATTAAAGTCTTTTCCCACCGCGAAGCCTCTGACTGTTGTTTGTTCGTATGCACCGAACAGCAGCTCAGAGAACACAGACTTCTTTGAGTCTAGGGCTGTGCAAAAATATCAATATAGCTTACTATCGAACGATGGTGTACCAATATGTCCACGACTAAATGTAAAATCCTGTTTTTAACAGTTTGAAAATGTCCTTCAAACGCTAAGCGAAGCTCAGGCCAGTGTGCTGTCACATGAACATCACAACATGGCGTCTCACAAGCAAGCGTTCATACGCTGTAGAGCGCCGCCTCCTGCCGACACAGGAGGGACGTAGCTGTGTAGTGCCCAGCATTTACAAACGGGTCAAAACGCCGCAAGTGCATTTTAGTAAAAAGGTGTCCAGTGACACAATGAGAATACAATATGCACTTTCTTTGTGCGTCTCAGTTCAGTGTGTTCTCTGCTGAGTGACTATGTGCAACACAAATACCTTTTGAAGTAGTTTTGGTGCAACTCCGTCCGCTGAGTTATCGATATGTGATGTACGTATTATACTATCCAGGTGGAACAGCAAGTTGTATTTTCAGCAATGTCGTATCGTGACACTGGTGTTAGAAATCAATGTGAAAAACAACAAAAACATAATTCAACGATCAGTCAAGACTTGCCAATCAGATTTGACTCTGTAAATGTTAAGTAGACCCCGACAGCACACTGTGTTCCAGCTGCCTCTTACTGAGTTCACCTTTGGACGGCTGTGTTGTAACGTTGCACATCTGTTTCTGTGGAGGAGCGTCTCTGTACTCTAATACCAACACCAGGTGTTATTGAGAGAAATGTTTTTAAAGTAAATGAGAGAAAATCATTTTGGAACATTTGTTAATACTTGTGTGTGAGAACTTCTATCGTTAACCTGTGTGTGTGTGTGTGTGTGTGTGTGTGTGTGTGTGTGTGTGTGTGTGTGTGTGTGTGTGTGTGTGTGTGTGTGTGTGTGTGTGTGTGTGTGTGTGTTTTCTCTTTTAGGTTCTGAAAAACAAGATGATGGAGGGTGTGTATATTGACGTTGAAGCCACTGATAACTCTGGTAAGTATTACAACCTTTCAAATCCTTGAGGTACTAAGGAACATTGGTGATTACATTTATAAAAGTGACTTGAACAAGTAGAGAAAGGAGGATAAGTGGTCACACGTTGAGATACATAAGATGGTAATTAATAATAAAAATGAAAACACATTTAAAATATTACAATAGAAAAAAGGCTGAAATACAAGTTATAGACAAAATATGTGCAATAACGCCAAGCTATAAAAATGTGTTTCAAAATGAGATTTGAAAATATTAACAAGTCAGCTGTTCTAACAAAATATGTTAAGGTGTTCCAACGTTTAGAGGCCATATTAGCAAAAGCTCGGTCCTCTTTAGATCCGAGTTTGGTTTAAGGTATACTACGCAGAAGAGAGGGCTGTCATCTGCATAGAAAATCACCAAATCATTCCTACTAAAGATAATTACAGTACGATCACTTTATTGTCACAAACTGACAATAAAGCATGTTTGCCATAATCAGTATTAGTAGCAAAATGATCACGACATTAAGTTAACAGTATCAGACATCCAGCATCTGTGTGCAGTGAAAGAATTGAAACTCTGCACTGACAGACTACCTCTAGAATATGTCTAGATTGTTTACAGTGTAGGTGTGGTTAGACGTGAAAGGGTTAGTTCAGTATGAGGTACTTCTCCATAGTCATTTTACCTCATAGAAGAAGGGAGCTGCTGGTCTCCTGCTGCTTCCATCGGTTAGTTAGTTTGTGTTGTTGTGCGACTTTTGTGTTTCAAAGGGTTTGTTCAGATTCACCAGTCACACAATAACACAAACAAACCGATGGAGTCAGTGGTAGACCTGCAACTTCCATCTTCTGAGGTAAAATTGCAGCTTTTTTCAATGCAGTCTGGTGGTTTTTGAAGAGAGCGTGGCTAAAAGCTTCAGTTCCCCATCAGAAAGGGCTGAAAATATCCCGAATATAGCGATATTGGTTCTTTTTTTTTTAGGTGTCTAAAATACAACCACAGCAGGACATTGCTTTGCTCCAGGGAAGTCTAATCTTTCAAATGTTTGTGTGTGTTCTCAGGAATTTGTGTCCTCCAGTGTGCTTCTTTGGCTCTGAAAGCCACCGTACGTAAGCTGGAAAGCAGTAAATTCCCAAATCAGACCAGACTCTACACGCTCCGCCAAGAGCAGATAATGGAGACCCTGGAGTGTCTGCTGCAGATGGGCAGCTACCTTCATACCATGGTATGACACTCTGTAACAGATAGGATTTCATTTTGTCATTTTACGTGCAAAAAAAAAGCCCCAAATCACAACTGTCACATTATTTATTATTACTTTAATGAAATGGGAACCAAGTGCTATTCAAGAGAGATGATCGTCCAACATAGGAGCTACGTTCAAAAATGCCATTTGGAGAAAATGATAGTGAACGTTTTAGGAAAGCTACTCGCTTTTTACAGAAGTTTACTAAGCAGCCACGAACGTCCTGTGTTTATGACTCTTCAGCAGCAGCTCAGAAGCTCTGTTTTCTGACTGCTCGCCAATAACGGTTGTAGCCGGGAGGCAGTTGAAGTGATTAAACAGTGCTGAAGACGGATAGTACAGTCGTGTTTGTTGTTCAGCTTTTTGGCGGGGCAGCACATGCTGAGCATGAACTAATAATGAGTCAATGTCAATTCAAAACTTGGTAAACAAAAAATGTACCTAGTGTCTATTTGCAAACCGATGAGCCTGGCACCTCCCTGTTCCCTTATGGAGTATGCTATTGTTGACTACTGAAGCGTACCGGTATGCTTTTAAAGTGTCTTACAGAGGAATTCAGATAATGAAGAAGGTGAATAGACTCAAAGGCCCGAGCCGTGTTACTTGGCTTGATTGGTTTATTGTTAGATGAGCTTGCTGTCATCGCGAAGCTTGCAGCATGGCCTTAGGGACTGAAATATCTCCTCCACTGGAACACTTGATTCAAGAGTGAGACGTCTTGATAACAATAGGACGCCATGAGATCATAACTAGTTTCACGATCCCGTGAAAATATACCTGTGAAATGTGATGACTGAATTCCTGTCCTCCTCACCTACAGTTTACTTTGATCTTTATGATAATATTTGCTGAAGTGCAGTTTACAAAGGACAGCTTAAACTGAAGGTTGAGCCCCGTTTGACAGCATAGAGCTGCGTCTGCAAGCGTTGAACGCCGGTTCAAACAACCGAATTCCCCAAAAGATTGGGATTAACTAGTTTCCATTGCACTTACCAGCTTAATTAAGATCTCCAATATGTTATAGACCCTTTTACAGCTAACGCCATGATTAGCTCACGGTGTAGCTGGAGGCAAAACAAAGAAACGACTGTTGCCAATCCCGATTCATCTTGTTGTGTTACTGGGAGCCAGAATCGATATTGCTAACATTTAGAGATGATAAAACTGATTCTAGCCGGCTACAATATCAGCGAAACGTTTCAGAGATGGAGAGAAAATGTTGCTAATAGTTTAGCTTAGTCTTATACTAACCTACTCAGCCGTCGCGGCTGCTGCATCGCAGTGACGCTAAACTAGGCTAAACTGTTAAGAGATGAAGAGCTGGCTCGCTGTTTGGCTCACCCTCTGCAACCAATGCAGCACTAAAGGCATGGCGAAACCAGCAAGCTAACCAGTGGACGGCTGGCTACTTAGCTAGCTTGCTAATTACGCCAATTGCCACTTCTGGTGATAGCAATGTGCTTTCCTACACTCTGACAAGAGTGTGTGGATGAAGCAAGATATTTTAGTCATTTAACGGCTGGCTAGTTAGCTAGCTAGCTCGCTAATTCCACCATGCTTGGACAAGTTAGCTGGCTAACTAGCCAGCTCTGGGGATGGACAAGCTAGCACTAGCCAGCCGCCCCCTACCGAGCTCAGAACAGAAAATGTGTATTCCCCTGGCAGCTTTCACTCACAACTATAACATCTTTCCCAATTCATTGTAACAAATTGGGAGTTTTAGCAATCTAGATTTAGGTTTGGGAGAGAGTTGTTCATGTTTACTAAATATTTTAGAGTGTCATAGGAAAAACATTTTGAAAACAGCCGTTGTTACCTTTAAATTAAAAGAAACCTCGACTCGCTCTTCCGATGATATTTACACCGATATAGGTTTTTTTTCTAGAGTAATATGTATTGCCACTCATATTTTTGAGACACTCATATTTTTGACAGACTTTTGATGACTAACTCATTTTTCCTCTCTTCTTTATGGGAGACAGTGTATGCAACCTAGATCTGGTTGACCCCCCCCCCAGCACTTCGGCCCGGCAGGGCTTCTTGGAGACCCGACAGTAATGTTCTGAGTTGGTTCAGGCTTGAATTCGAATGGAGAGAGACCATAGTTATTATAGTCTCCTTTTCTCTCTGAGCTCGTGTTCTGACCTGTTTATGTAAAGCATCTGAGGTTTTGTGTTTGGTATAAATACCTGACTTGCAATCAGCTATTTATTTGAAACCTGCACAGAAACCTTAGATGCCCATTAGATGGTTTCTGTGAAACTTCCATTGTTTGTTACATTTGAGTAATAAGTTGTCCTCAGTAAGTATGTCCGTGGAGATCAAGATGTTAAAATCCTATGAGAATATATTTAGCTACGCTATGGGTTTTTTTGTGCCAGTCTTTAGGGTCCAGTAGGGTTTTTTTAAAAGCCTGTTCCCAAAATACAAAACAAATCCAGTGGGAAGGGAAAGTGACCTAAAACGTAGTTTCAGGTTATATTGTAATATTACAACAGTAGTGCTACAGTTTTAAGTTCACCACTGTTTAAAGTATATTCCAAAATTGTCATTCCAAGTATGTATGAAGAACCGGTTGATTGATATGTGGTAATGATTGTAAGACATTTCCCTTCCTGCTGGGGTTCAACTTGATTTGCAGCCATGAAATATACATGTCAGATATTTTATAGGACTTTAGTACAAGATGACATTGAGTATTTTAGTGAGTATTTTACGGTGTTGGGGAGTGAATACAGTTTCATTTGACACAGTGTTTAGCCTGTGATGTGCAGGGAGCTTTGGTTTCTCTCTTAGCACATTCTCAAGCTTTTGTTTTATACAACAAGAAGATCTGTGTTGAAATTAATTGGAATTAATAGATATTAGAGAGGGAATTATGACCTGATTAGTTTGTTTATTTTTAACACACTGGTATAAAATCAGTCCTCTGTATCAGCTGATGCACAGGTTCTGATATCGGTATTGGGAAGTAAAAAAATATTATGGGAACATCTCTAGTATTTCTAGATCTGATGTGTGTGTATGTGTGTATATATATATATATATATATATATGTATATATACTTTATTTACTCGTGAACGAGACACAATTGTGTTTCTTTACTATATTCATAATGTTGGGGATTATATAATCTGAAAATGCAATTGATCACTTAAATGCTTGTTTTGTGTAGTAAGGATATCATAGTTTAGTTTAGCTAAAGGTTAGGTTTTATAGTTATTTTAATGTAAACAGACCGGTTTAGGATTCTGCTTCCTGTTTGTATTTTCAAAGCTGAAAAATGTGTTATTCAACTTTAAAGACGTCACTATTTTGTGTCTCGTTATAAATCGTGTGATGTTTTGATGATTGTTAAAGCTCGAGCAGAGCAGCTCTGCACACAGAGCAATGTCGTAGTTTAAACCACAGTATGTGTTTCTAAATACAAATAGAGCGTTGCAGGGATGATGTATTTTCATCATCACTGGTTCCCTCCACAAACAGCCAATGAGATTCTTCCATTAGATTTTGAATTATTACAGATTTGTTTTTGGTGGTGGGTATTGGTTGTCATCACAAATCTGTATCAATGTGTGTATTTTTTCAACTTAAAGAGCTCAATAAACTTCTGGGTTTTAGTAAACATTCTCTTTCAGCTTATTTATTGCTTCAAAAACACATTGAATAACTCCCAGGAACATTTTTAGATAACATGTCGTGTCGAGTTTAACATGAACAAACTGCTCCAATCGCATCAAAAAAACAACTTTTACCAACACAACACACAAGATATGCTGTCTCATTAAAGCTGTCAAGCTAATTTCATCTTTTTTCAAATTAGCTCTCTAGCTAACTCTGGCACATTTACACTAAGGCTGAAACTGAAGTTTTGATTAATCTGCACTCTCCCTTGTGAATAAGTAAATAATTAATTTTAAAAAAAATTCAGGGCGTGCGCTTTAAATGTCACACTGTTCAGACTAAATATCAGCAGTGGAGCAGCACATTCCTCCGGCTGTCGGCATCTTTCATGTGTCTGAACAGGTTATTAATGGATAATTATACGTTGCAGGGCCGGCGGGGGGAGGGTGCTTGGCTCCAGCAGGTGGTTTTGTAAACACTGTAGTTTGATGGGAAACTGTATCTTGGAAAGAGTTGCAATATGATTAAACAAAACAAGATCATTTGCCAAGTGCTGAGTGAAACTAATAACACGCTGATCGTTTCTCGACTTCTTCCAGCTTTTGAACTTCAAGTAACCACAACAAACAAAATGAGAGACTAAATAGTCATTCAGTTAGGAACCTGAATTCCACCACCAGAAACCAAACAATTGCGCAAACAGACCGGATTCAGAAAAATTAATCAAATTGTGAGTTTGCGTGCGTTGAGTTATTTGACGTTGCAAGTTTGCGTGCGTTGAGTTATTTGACGTTGCGAGTTTGCGTGCGTTGAGTTATTTGTCGTTGGGAGTTTGCGTGCGTTGAGTTATTTGTCGTTGGGAGTTTGCGTGCGTTGAGTTATTTGTCGTTGCGAGTTTGCGTGCGTTGAGTTATTTGTCGTTGGGAGTTTGCGTGCGTTGAGTTATTTGACGTTGGGAGTTTGCGCGCGTTGAGTTATTTGTTGTTGGGAGTGAGAATGTGTTGCTCGAAGACAACGAAAAAGAAAAGAGGACAGGAGGAGCAGGAAGAACGTCTTGTTCCCCTGAGGGGGAAAGTAGTTACCGGCTCATTGGACCGGTTTAACATTTAAGTTTGATGGAAGGTGTAACAGGGGTTGGGTCAGCCAAAAGACCAAAAACCTTCATATTTACCTCTAGTGGTATCTAGTCATAACTAGATTTACTTTTATTTGTCCAGGCTTTGAGATATTTACATCTTAGATTTCTCTCTCCAACCGGGCCGCGTTAATGTGGTAATGAAAGTTTTAACCAAACATTTGTCAGCAAACTTTTTGTTATATGATGAGACGAAACCAACCTCATTCCTCAACTGTGACTAAATGTCAATCGGTGATTTGTCGATTGTTCAACAAATGAATCATGTTGGTTCAAAGCAATTATGCAAATCAGAATACATTAGATGTGTGAATGTACTGCTGTTATTTAATAACAGACTGCCTCTCTTCAAAGCTGCATTCTTAACAACATGACTCGTTGCAAGCAAACCTGAAGTACAATTCTAGGACTTTGTAGTTGTTTCTGTCTCTTTGAGGTTATTTTGTGTCTTTGTGGTCGTTTTGTGTTTCTTTGTTGTAATTCTGTCTCTTTGTAGTCATTTGTGTCTCTTCGTTGTCATTTTTGACTCTGTAGTCGTTTGATGTCTCTTTGTAGTAATTTTGTCTCTTTGTAGTTGTTTTGTGTCTCTCTGTCGTCATTTTGTGTCTCCTTGTGGTCTTTTTGTGTCTCTTTGTAGTTGTTTTGTAGCTCTCTGTTGTAAGTTTGGTCTCTTTGTAGTCGTTTTGTGTCGAAGAATGTAGTATTTAGAAAACGACCCTGTCTTTCATATTTTTTACCCAAATTAAGCCCACTGACTCACCCAATTATTGAACAATGAAAGGCTAAACTAGTGCTAGAAATCAGTGTTGTATCATACCCATCCAACCCCACCAACACACCCTGCATATTTACCCCCCCCCCCTTGCCTCCCCCACTGGCTGCATACAGATGCTCATAACAAATTTAAAAAGCTTTCTTGCTGCTATACCCAAACAGCCTCAAACAGAGCTGCAGGCCATTCTGCAACACTGAGCTCTCGCTCACACTTTACTCTCCACCATGGACTCTCACTGTGGTCCCTCCACCCAACCTCCTCCCTTTTCTCCCCTTCTTGCATCACACCTCCTCTCCCACATAGACCTCCCCTAACGTGATCCTGTGTTGTCTTCATCTTACCTCTTATTTCTTCGGACAGAATGTCTCCATACGACCACTCGCACAAAGTAAACTTCCTCAGGATGGAAATTCATAGTTTCTGTTTGTTGGTTGATGGAATTTGTCTTCACCGTAGACTGGAACGTCTCGTGTTATTGGTCATAAACTAAACTAATTCTATGCAACATTTTAGCCGTGTCTTCACACTGGAAACACAACATCCGATCGAGTCAAATATTTCCATATGCAGATCCCCTTGTGTTTGAGTGCGCTGTTGATGGACCACAATGCAACGCACAGAGGAAACCCAGGAGCTGCTCACAGCAGGGAGAAACAACAAACTGTGGATGGTAATGCACAACAAGAAGTTGAGCTTGAGCGGAGATTGTTGCATCAACTGCAACTGTTTGTTTACAAGGTCAAGAATGAAGTGTCGAGCTGCATTCACCGTCTACTTCTCAGTTTAATCAGCAGTACAGTGTTTCAAGGTTGCCTTTTGCTTTACATCCATCTGTGCACACGTTGCATCATTTCCTGTTCGTCCAAAACAGTGAATTCATTTGTTTGCATAGTAACTGCAGAAACAGTAAACTATGTCAATGTGGCTGATGTTGAAGGTCAAGCTGAACGCTTGAATCAACGCTTTGATTCATGTCGGCTGAGACTTTCATGAAACGAGAAAAATCCTTTAAGTTTTGTTGATTCTGTGAACGTTTACATTGGAACATTCGGTTTGGCTTGGAATTTACAGTCGGCCTTCATGCTCCCCTGAGGATGAACCATTTCCACAATTTGATTTTAATAATTTAATATTTATATAACTTTTTGTTATTCTATGAATGGCATTGATGGTCTGGTACTGTACTGAAGTACTCTTCTGAGGCACTTGTTTCTCCTCGTGGTCATTCTTTGTCTTTTTGGGGCCACTTTGTATCTCGTTGTAATCATTTATTGTCTCTTGGGGCCCTTCACTCTAAAGGCACGGGGCCCTTCACTCTAAAGGCCAC
>NW_022281169.1:5029-12743 GCF_004355925.1 Anarrhichthys ocellatus | reverse complement strand
CCTCCTCCTCTGCCTCCTTCTCTTACCTCCTCCTCTGCCTCCTCCTCTGCCTCCTCCTCTACCTCCTCCTCTGCCTCCTCCTCTGCCTCCTCCTCTGCCTCCTTCTCTACCTCCTCCTCTGCCTCCTTCTCTGCCTCCTCCTCTGCCTCCTCCTCTGCCTCCTTCTCTACCTCCTCCTCTGCCTCCTTCTCTACCTCCTCCTCTGCCTCCTCCTCTGCCTCCTTCTCTACCTCCTCCTCTGCCTCCTTGTCTGCCGCCTTGTCTGCCCCCCATGACCTTGCACCTCTCAACCTCCATCTTTTCATACAGTAGCTTTACAGGTTGAGTCCACTTCCTCCAGATAGCGGAGTCATCCAGCTGCAGCGTGGGGGGGGGGGGGTAAATGACTGTCAAAGCTTTAATGGCGGCCCACTGGGGATCAACAGGAAGGAAACCAGGCGGAAGGTCAAAGACTTCAAGTCGAGTCGTGTGTGTGAGGTTAACCCCCCCCCCCCGATGCTAATCCTCTGAAAGCTGTTCTCTAGCGAGGATTAGTGCCGGCGAGAACAAGGCTTAGAGCTCTCCGCTGAGTCGAGATGAGAAATCGAATACAGGTGCTTGTCGGGGGGGCCGAGCCCGATGACTTCTCTGTGTGTAATATCATGGGGGGGGGGGGCTCTCACTGAACCAGCTGGTTTTACATCCTTCAGGGTGATATTGTTGGAATTCAGGCCGATGCTGACTCGTGCAGAACAGAAGTAGAAAAAAGAGAAGAAGAAGAAGCTCAGAGATCACAGTCAGGTGATTGTGTTCATGTTGAACTCTTCCCTCATCAAACATCAGAGGAGCTGGAGCCACATGACATTCATCATATCTAGAGGATGCGTCATCATTGATCATGTTTCTTCTGACTATATTTGATTATTCATATCTATTCTTATTCATGATCTGAGCTCAGTCACAGTTTCCTCAGCTTCATCAGAACAAACTGAGCCAATCAGACAACGAGGAGGGATTAAGAACATGATGTCGTCTCCTTGAGACATAAAAGATCTTCTGAAATAATGTTTGATGAATTAAAAAGGAGGTGTGGGGGAAGTAGAAAGTCTTTAACATGTAGACAGTGGAGTAAAGGTTTCATGTCTTCATGAATCAGCAGCTAATGAGCCTGTGATGATGTAAATTACATCTGAATAAAGTTCCTGTCAGGAGCTGCTGTTTGTTTATTTGTTCTGCAGGCAGCCAGCTGGTGTTCTGGCGTGCATGTGCGTGCATGTGCGTGCATGTGCGTGCATGTGCGCCCCCCCTCCCGGCGTTTATAATGCACGAGGCCGCGCTCACCTGCTCCGACACTCTGGAGACGCGTCGTCTCAAGACGGATGAGGAGCAGAAACAGCCGCGTCGGCGCTCCTGGAGGTGACCCAGTTCTCTGCTCCGGCGCCGCGGCAACCAGCTGAAAGGTCGACAGTTCGAGGTGCCTTTGAGCAAGGCAGCTTGAACCCACTTCCACTCCTACAACTGAGGGATGTTTAGTACGAGGAAATGAGTCATTACATAATAAAATGTTTCTCAATGTTTCTTCCTCCTCTTACTTCACCCCCTTTTTCTACTACTACTACTACCTACTCCTTTCCTTTCCTAGTCCATGTTTGGTTTTCCTGACGGGACAACAAGGTCCCTGAACACAACACTCACTACAACTAAACTACAAGATGGTGGTTTGGGTTGAAATAACCGAAGTTCTGTAAATGAGGGGCCGTCCTGTTTGATGGTCGTTATACTTCCTCCTTCATGATTTCACTGATATACAGAATAACGGTGTGAGAGTGTCACAGCTCTGCCCCTTCTCTCCTGTCTCACCTATCAGCTCCTTCTGTGCACCTGTCAGCCTCAGTCATCATCAGCCTGACGCCCCTCACCGGCCTCTATCCAGTCACTATATAACCCTGCCTCTCAGTCACTCCTTGCCAGATCATTGCCATGTCTACCCGTCTGTTTGGCTCGTCCTGTCCCCGTCTCCCCGTCTCCCCGTCTGCCTCGTCCTGCTGGATGTCCCCCCTCGTCTCTTGTCTCGTCCGTGGATTCCCTGCTGTGTTCCTGTACGTTTCCTGTTCTGATTTCATGATTCATTAAATACCTGCTTCACTCTACTTCTGGTCTTGTCTGCATTTGAGTCCTCCACCACACCCCGTGACAGAGATATCTAATGATTGCACATTATGTATTTCAAAGGTTGAGCTGAGAACACACTGACCACCTGTCAGATTTGACGTTTATTTAAATTTCTCCTCAACACTGATTCTGCTTATTTATATTCCAACTGAATTGTAAAACAGCGACCCAACGATGACGTGATGTTTAGATGTTAATGATCTATTTGAATGGAGGCAGAGATGCTGGTGTAACGGAGTTAATGATTCCACTGCCATCACTGCTCATTATTTGCTATTACTGTATTATTTAAGTTATTACTAATCCATATCATTGTCATGTTATGTCCTCCTCTATTTGTGTCAATATCATTTACAACTTGTTATCATTAGTTTCCCACGGAGACAAGTGTGTTTGTGTCTCATCAGCGCCCTCTGCTGGCCACCTGCAGACTTGAGTGGTGCGCCCCACTCTCCGTGACCAGTCTGCTGCACGCTGTCTCCTGGTGGGTTGATCTGTGACGAGCTCCGTTGTGATATCTGTATAATATATATATTCATTTTTGTTCGTAGGATTGCGTTTTCGATCTATGAATTACAGAGCAAATGCTTTATACTGCTAACTCTATTTAGCATTAGTAACATGCTAACAACAGCTAGCTAAAGCATGTGTTTCTTTGCTTTGGCAGTTCCTGGAGTTTGTGACCATGAGGTGGGCTGTGAGACGCCCTGATGTGCTTCTGTTTGTTACCAGATGTGTCTACTGAATGCTGTCCTGTGAAGAAACGGCTGGTTGGAGCCAAAAACACATAAAGTGTGCCTGAATCAAAACACACCGCAAAGAGAGAGTACACAACTGCTACACTAGCAACTCAACCATCCAACAACTTTTCTTCACATTTGACTCATTAATATAATCTGTAAATTAGATCTCTCCTCCTGTTATAACGTCTTCTGTCAGGAACCTAAAAAGTACATTTAAACACAATATGACTGATGTAAAACCTCCACTTCTCTGAAGTTCAGTTTTAATAAAAATAAAATAAACATATAGTGCGTTTCCTGCTGTGCTGAGGTTGTGGACACCCCCCCCCCCCTTCAGTTTTCCAAAGGCCACGACCCATCAGCTCCTCGTCAATACCTGATAACCTTTTCTTCTTCATCCGAACACGTAAACAAGCCGCCGATCGATAGCACCCTGTTCGATGAAAGGAAAAGTGCAACAACACAAAACGGACTCACGCTGTTTCTTAACTTTGCAATTAGCTAAGGCCTGGTGGCCCCGCCCCCCTGCTGGGAGCTGCCAATCACATCCTCAGCTCAGTGGCTGTTTAAGTGGCTCTTTTTTTCACGCGTTTCATTTGTTTGTCACTCACCTCAACTAACGCTCTAAGCTCCTCCCAGCCATGTTGGTTTGTTTGTGTGTTCAACATGTCGATGTGTCCGACAGCTGATCCGTCACCAGCCGAGCTCAGAATCAAATCAATGAAGTCGTTCGTCTTTGTGACGTAACGAGGGAACGACGAGCAGTCGAGCTGGAGTCGCTTCAAAAGCTGCAGATTAAAGTTTACCACATTTAGTATAAAACACAACAAACTGATGTAAAGAATGAGATAGTTTGACGTTTTTCTTGTTGGGTGCATATCGTAGTTAATTACGCCCCAATTGCTCCTCTCATGCTCATAAAAGTTAAAAAATATCCTCAACTCTTCAGGCCAGAGTCAGCGGCACACTCGGCCCAGGCAGCCAATCAAATCAGAGCAAGAGGCGAGCTTTACTACTTCATCGTCTTCCTATTTCTGATGCCGGTAGACGTGGTAGGGCTAACAGGTACAACCAGCTAGTCAGTACGTGAGAGGGAATAATATCTCATTAGTAGTTTCATGTCATAATTTCATCTTCCGCTTTAATCACATATGTTCTTGTGATCAGCTCTCAACATGCCGATTTCTCAAGATGTTCCGCCAGCTTTCACAAAACCTTTCTTTTTTTCATCATGAATAGTTTATCGTCTGAGGACCATTAATATCCAGGACACATTTCACAGAAATCTACTGAGTAGTTTTTAAAAAAACGCGTCAGAAATGTTTGTTGAAGGAAAACGTTGACTCGATGACGGAGCGAGAGGAAATGTCAGATGTCACAATAATCCTTAAAGTTCATCCTGTAGGGACCCTGAACATCTACAGAAAGATCAAATCAAAGAGATGGAGTCACGTCTCTGTCCTCCACTCTAGTGAGGAAAAGAAATAAGATTTTCATTCTTTACAGAGTAATGAACAGAGATGTTTTTATTTACTTAGCTGATAATGTGGAACGTTTTCTTTTTAGTAATTTTCCTGAATCATTTTTTTCTATTGTGTCGTGTAAAAACGTCCAAAGATCCACGTCGGCAACATTGAGGGAACAAAAGAAAGCAGACGGAGCTGCTCACGGATGAATGTTCATCCTTTCTTTTCATTTCCAGGACCTGAAACCTGGAGGCGAGTTAGAAGAAGAGGAGAGGAAGAGGAGAAGACAGAAAGGGAGCGAAGAATTTCTGTGACTGTCAGGCAGCGTCGGCCATTTATTCAGCACACCGCAGGTCACAGCCGTGAATAAGCGAAGCAGGAAGAAAAAAAAAGAGAAGCAACCGATCCCATTTCATCTCTGCGGGAACATGACAGAGGAATAAAAGCAATACTAAAGTTCAATGGGCCCTGCAGATTTCCTTCCACATGCAATTTGTCACAAGCAGCGAGCTCCATCCGTCCTGGAGCTCCAGTGCTGCTGCTGTATTCATCATGATGCTGCACCTCAACCTGCACAAACATGAGCGTGTTCTTTGTCCTATTAGAGGAACTAAGTCAGACTTTACAATAAATCTAGGGGTGTAATGGTTCACAAAATTCACGGTTCGGTTCGGTACGATACAGTGGAGCCACAGTTCGGTACGTTTCGGTACAGTAGAAAACTATTAATGCCAGAGAAACGTACTTGATTTTAAAATAAATGTATTCATTAAAACTAACATCATAAAGTTATTCTTTGACTTTGAACAATGATGGAAGTATACCTGAGTGACCCATCTTCTGGGGTGTCTTCTTAGCAACACATACTGTAAGCATAAAAAACAAAAACTGCTCCTTAAAAAATGTTATGTAGTATTGTTACTTACATCTTCTCCATCATCAGTTTAGTATGAACAATGATGGAACTAAACCTGAGTGAACGTGGCTCTTCATCTCCCATTCAGTGGTCAGGTGATGTGCGTTACAGTCAGGTAGCTGTGTGTAACCCTCGATGTCCAGGGACCCGCTGTCAGAGCAGCAGCGGGTGCCTCGGACGTTTGATTCTCCACTCGTGCTTTTGTTTTCTTGTACAAAGCGGGAATTACGGTTTGGCTGAAATGGGCTCATGAAGGAATTGTGTAACGGGGCTCAATAACATTCAGCAGGTTCATGACGCTGCGTTTACTACAGAGTCCGGTCTCATGTACCAATAAATGTACCAATCGCCGTGGTGATGGCTTTAGCCCTGTTCTATCGGTAGTGAACAGCTGCTTAAACGCTTCGGGGAGTTTAGCAAATGCAACATAGTGTTGTTTTTTTATCCACCACTCTCTCGCCATCGCCCTCATAGTTCACAGAGAAACCAACGTGGCTCCAAACACCAGACCTGCAGGTCATTGGAGGATCTTCTATTTCTGGTCTATAGCCATACTGCACCGAGCTAGCTTCGTGTAGCGTGGCTCACAGCGCAAAAGTGCCCGACTGGAGTAGAATGTTTTTCTTTGGTGGTGGGCGTGTCAGAGAGCACGCTGTCCGTTACGTCATGTGGGTTGCCAGTTTGAAAACAGTGGCTCTCCCGAAAACATAATATTTCCCACAATTTAAGCTTCTGCATTTTCCAAATGCACTAGTATTATTCAAACGTATTGTTCGGTTCGTCATGCGCACCGAACCGTGAGCCTCGTACCGAACGGTTCAATACGAATACGCGTATTGTTACACCCCTAAATAAATCTTATTGTGAAGGAGAAGCATTGCTGCACTGACCTCTGGGGCCAAAAGGGTTAAGTGTGTTGTAGTGGTGACCATGACCAGCTGTGATGGTGACAGTAGTTTATTATTATCTGCTACACAGAGTGTGGACCTCACACTGTAGTACGACTATAGGGTCGCCATCCTGCAGATTTAGCTTCATATGTGCTGTAGATATCGGACGGTGGAGCTAGAGGATCAAGGTCTCAGCATCACACCCGCCTAAACCAATCGCAGCCCGACAACGGCCCACGGCTCGTTAGCTAGAGAGAATCACAGCTGTCAATCATGAAGACACGCCCTCTTTTTATTTACTAAGTAGTTTAGTTGTCTGAACCTAACTAAGTAGTTTAGTTGTCTAAGCCTAACTAAGTAGTTTACTTGTGTAAACCGAACTAAGTAGTTTTGTTGTCTGAACCGAACTAAGTAGTTTAGTTGTCTCAACCTAACTAAGTAGTTTAGTTGTCTGAACCTAAGTAGTTTAGTTGTCTGAACCTAACTAAGTAGTTTGGTTGTCTCAACCTAAGTAGTTTAGTTGTCTAAACCTAACTAAGTAGTTTAGTTGTCTGAACCTAAGTAGTTTAGTTGTCTGAACCTAACTAAGTAGTTTTGTTGTCTGAACCTAACTAATTAGTGTTGTTGTCTGAACCTAACTAAGTAGTTTAGTTGTCTCAACCTAACTAAGTAGTTTGGTTGTCTAAACCTAACTAAGTAGTTTAGTTGTCTAAACCTAACTAAGTAGTTTTGTTGTCTCAACCTAAGTAGTTTAGTTGTCTAAACCTAACGAAGTAGTTTTGCTGTCTAAACCTAACTAAGTAGTTTGGTTGTCTCAACCTAAGTAGTTTAGTTGTCTAAACCTAACTAAGTAGTTTGGTTGTCTCAACCTAAGTAGTTTAGTTGTCTAAACCTAACTAAGTAGTTTAGTTGTCTAAACCTAACTAAGTAGTTTTGCTGTCTAAACCTAACTAAGTAGTTTAGTTGTCTCAACCTAAGTAGTTTGGTTGTCTCAACCTAAGTAGTTTAGTTGTCTCAACCTAACTAAGTATTTTAGTTTTCTAAACCTAACTAAGTAGTTTAGTTGTCTTAACCTAACTAATTAGTGTTGTTGTCTGAACCTAACTAAGTAGTTTAGTTGTCTAACCCTAACTAAGTAGTTTAGTTGTCTGAACCTAACTAAGTAGTTTAGTTGTCTAACCCTAACTAAGTAGTTTTGTTGTCTGAACCTAACTAATTAGTGTTGTTGTCTGAACCTAACTAAGTAGTTTAGTTGTCTAACCCTAACTAAGTAGTTTTGTTGTCTGAACCTAACTAATTAGTGTTGTTGTCTGAACCTAACTAAGTAGTTTAGTTGTCTAAACCTAACTAAGTAGTTTGGTTGTCTAAACCTAACTAAGTGGTTTTATTGTCTAAACCTAACTAAGTAGTTTAGTTGTCTCAACCTAACTAACTAGTTTGGTTGTCTCAACCTAAGTAGTTTAGTTGTCTAAACCTAACTAAGTAGTTTGGTTGTCTCAACCTAAGTAGTTTAGTTGTCTAAACCTAACTAAGTAGTTTAGTTGTCTA
>NW_022281169.1:0-5019 GCF_004355925.1 Anarrhichthys ocellatus | reverse complement strand
TTTTGTTGTCTGAACCTAACTAAGTAGTTTAGTTGTCTAAACCTAACAAAGTATTCTCCTTGAAATTGACACGTATTTCTGGACGTTAGTAGAAAAAAAACTGTAGAATGAGGACAAGTAAATGACAGAAACCATCTTTGAGACAAATGTATTTGACATGTACTTTTGTTCCATCTGCTAACGTGGAGGGTTTATGAGCTGTACTGCAGTCAGCCACCGGGGGGCGTTCCTTTAGGGAATACACTTACTGGAATGGGGCAACCATGGCTCACTGGGTAGAGAGGGTTGTCTGGTAACCGCAAGGTCTGTGGTTTGATCCTTGGCTGCTACGTGTCCTGTGTTGAAGTGTCCCTGAGCAAGACACTGAACCCCTGCTCCCCGGGTGCTTCTCAGGGGCAGCCCACTGCTCCCTATATACTAGGGATGGATCAAATGCAGAGAACAAATTTCCGCACTGTGGGACTAAGAAGGGATTTAAAATGAATGAAAAAAAATAATAATGAAAGAGTAGACGAGAAATAATTGTATAACTTATTCCATCACCAAAGCAACACAACGTCATTTGTCTTTGGTTTTGCTGTCCTGCCATTCTGTCAACTGTTTTTCCCGTACCGCCTGCCGTCTATATTTCTGTTTTCTTTATTTCTGTTTTTTTGTGATGTCTCGGCTGCAGTAGCACAGCTGCACACCAGGACACAGTGGCAGTAGAGATGACTCTGCTACAATTCTTCTAACGTGTTCATGGACTCAATCTAACATCACAATGACGGTTGACAGCTCATTCAGCATGCACACAGGAATTCTGGGAAATGGAATACTACGTCGGCAGTAGACGGAATAAAGAAGGGAAGTTAAGAGTATCTATAAAACACTTTGTGACATACTTATTTAATTGAAAGTGCTGATGTCTAAATCATGTTGACTTTTGATGAATCGTGTGGACTAAAAGCAGAGATGGCAGCAACTGAAGGTCTAAAAAATTAAGGGCAGCAACAGACACAAAGGAGAAGAAGATCTGGTTTTATTTCTGTCTCTGATAACAGCTGATCATAAGACTGGCTTTTATGTGCTTTTCTGTTTTATTTTTATTTCTAGATAATTTTACTAAATTATTTAATTTTATTTAATTTTATTTAATTTTATTTAATTTTATTTAATTTTATTTAATTTTATTAAATTTAATTTAATTTTATTCATTTTATTTTATTTTATTTTATTTTATTTATTTTATTCATTTTATTTTATTTATTTTATTTTATTTTATTTTATTTTATTTTATTTTATTTATTTTATTTTATTTTATTTTATTTATTTTATTTATTTTATTTTATTTTATTTTATTTTATTTTATTTTATTTATTTTATTTTATTTATTTTATTTATTTTATTTATTTTATTTATTTTTATCGACTGTCTCACTGATCTTTCTGTTGTTGTTATTACTTTGTTTTTGCTGCTTTGTCTTTTAAAGCACTTTGTAAACTCTGTTTTTAAAGCTGCTATATGAATAAAGTTATTATTATTTAAAGAAGGATCCGTTATGTCACATTTCACTATCTGTTATGCTAATATTTAATTTAATCAATCTACACTGAGACCCTTTGATTGACCCTTCAGACCCCCTGAAACCCTCAATATCAAAATTTATTTGGGGGCCTTTTATTTGTCACTAAAATGTCTTAAAAGCGTATTAATACTTTTTAATTAATCAAACCGCCAAAACATTTATTCACATATATGAATAGCGAGTGCAAGAGATGATTTACCTCCTTAATGGGGGGAGGGGCAGATATTATTCACCCCCTCAATGTTTTTTTCCACTCTTTATTTGTGACAACAACACATTTTCTTTTTATACCAGAATAAAATGTTTTGGTCAACTGCTGGAACCTGGAAGAAGAAGGAGCGTCCTCATAGATTAATAACAAAGCTGCTGCATGTCAACGGCATAAAAAACATGACAATAGAGCAGCCCCTCCCCCTCTTTGTCCTCTCGTCATCCTCTCCGTGTCTCTCGTCCTATCTTTAGACAAAAGTGATGATTAACTCCCCGTGAGACCGACGGCCTCCACATTAAAGATCCCCTTTCTTCTCCTTCTTCCTGTGCAATCAGAGGCTCCTTCCTGCCCCTCGATGGTGTGTCGAGCTTCCTCTCAACTCTTTTTTCATCAGCTTCTTCCTGGAAGTTGAGTGGCGAGCGAGCGGTCGTAGCCTTCTACTTTCATTCCAGATGATGAAAACATTAACCTGGTGAGAAAGACAAATGTTACGTTATTACAGCCAAAATCAATATGGGAAATATCAACGTGCTCAAACTGACAATGTTAACATTTTTTGTTTAGCATCTTAGCATGCTAACATTAGCTAGTTTGCACCAAACCGAGTAGAGCTGACGCTAATGTGGATGTAATTAGTTTAGCAGGTATTTTGGTCATAAACCATAAATGTTGACCTGATGATGATGATGATGAAAAGTCAGACATGAATCGGGTACATGGGTCTATAGACGATATAATCTATATACATATGAGTGCAGTTTGTAGCATTTTGAGGGATCCATTAGCGGAAATGGAATATATTATTCATATATTGGTGTTTTGGTTCCCTTAGAATGAGTCCTTCACATCTACACAGGGAGACAAACCAAACACTGGTTCTCGACCAGGAGGCAAAAGCTTCAAGTGTTAAAGCTGCATTCTCTCTAGTGTCCACCAGGGGGTGACTCCTCTGGTTGTATAGAAGTCTATGAGAAAATGACTCTTCCTGCGGATATCTGATATTATTGTTTTTATTCTCAGTTTTAAGTTCCGCAGCTTATATATAAAAACTCTTACTTCTGGTTCTTGACTCTGTTGGCTATCCATCCCATCAGACAGCAGCTTTTACAACTTAGTTTGCTAGCAGACGAAAGTGACAATGAGGCCTCTTCACACAATACAAAGTCAATGTAGAGAGCTTCAAAGAGCTTCATGAATACTACATGTAAAGGTAAATGTAGCTCATGTGGACACTACGTCACCACTTAATCAATAGAAATATTAAGCTCCTAAAAAAGCTGTTTGATTACGGTCCAGCAGCAACGATGTGGGGACTGTCCCTTTAAATCCGCGGCCCGCCTCCAACTGATTGACACTTCTGTCAGCCAATAGAACGCAGCGCTGACAGTCGGCGTGCCCTCCGACCTCAGCGAATTGTTCGGCTCAATCTCGGCCTTTCACGGTGACCTCAGGAGGTCAGAGGTCACGGCCGTGTTTGTTCCGTCTACTGTCCGTCGCGACCTCTGACCTCATTACTGCTGCTGTTTGGAGACGTTAACCTCCGAGGATCTGAGTCCATGACGGCGCCGGAGGAGGAACAAAGCCACCGAAATACATTTTTCTGACACACACTCACACTTACACACACACACAGACTCACACGCACACACACTCACACTTACACACACACACAGACTCACACGCACACACACTCACACCTACACACACACAGACTCACACACGCACACATACACACACACACTCACACTTACACACATGCGCACACACACACACACACACACACACCTACACACACACAGACTCACACCTACACACACACAGACTCACACACACATACACACAGACTCACGCACACACACACACACAGACTCACACACACACACACACACTCAGAAGCTTGTGTGAGGCCTGCAGAGTTTAATTAGAACGTCTGCAGGGCTGTTTGTTCCATTAAATGAAGCATTAGCATTCATTAACATTAAATATGATCGTGATTTGAATAAGGTCTGAACTGTACACAGCGAGGTTGCATTCATAAATAAATGTTTGCTTTTACTTCAGCAGAGCCACAGACGTGTTTTCAGACTCGTGAGAGGAGAGCTCCTCCAACAGGAAGCTGTGACCCTGTTAAATAATAACTTATGAGTTAGTAAAGTACAAACAGTCACTTTGATCCTGCTTCCTTTTAAACTCTTTTTATTGACTTGACTTTTTAAAAGAAATCAGTGTCAGAGATCAACTCTTCTTTATCGGAGCTGATCTTTCACTTCTGGAATCAGCAGCTCAACAAATCAAAATGTCCCAATTTGAATAGTTTTCCTTTACAAACACAAAAGGTTTTGAATATTTTATTTTATATATATTTGAATATATATGTTTGTTCATGATGTCAGTGACTCCGTGTTCTAAACTGGACTTTTTATGTAACGTCCTGTTTCTTATTATATATATATATATATATATATATATATATATATATATATATATATATACAGTATATATATAATCAATTGTTCCTAACGAGGAGCGCTCCACCTTCTTTGTGCTTCAAGTGGAAAACCTCTGAAGTTTTCTGATGTCAGCGTAGTGATTGGAGGAGGAGCTCATTCTGTCCGTCTGTCCTGAACTTTATATTTCGGACACACACTATTCATAATGAAGGCCGACTGTAGGAGCAGATCCGCCGGGTGGAGACTGAATGATGTTTGTGAGTGTTGACATCTTGTGATGTTGCGGCTGTAACAGTATCAAACCAGTAAATAGATCAATAGTAGCACAAAGAGGTCATGAAAAGAAAAGCAGCGATGTTAGTTCATCATGTTATTAGAGATTAGAAACATTCAAAAAAGAGCGTGGAGCGTTTTTTTGTTGACACGCTGGGATGAATGTCAAAAATATATATAATTTATAGTAAACATCACAATAACAAATGTTTTGTGTTTAAAAAGTAGAATGTCAGGAGATAAAATAACTCAGTGTTTTTGTCTCCAGTCTGATCTGCAGCTAACGACAGTTAGCTTCAAGAAGAAACATCACGGTTCTGCTTAAAGTAAGTACGTACAGTTTGGTTTGGGAAACAAAAAACCAAAAACATATTTGGACACTTGTCTGGTTGTGGAAAATCAATCCATCTCCCCTTAAATCATATTTAATTCTACGTCACTAGCTGTGAGATGCATCACAGGCGCCAACTCTAAAGTGAAGTCAAAGCTTCATGTGTTAAAGCTGCATTCTCTCTAGT
>NW_022281168.1:3145-12712 GCF_004355925.1 Anarrhichthys ocellatus | reverse complement strand
GCGACTCCTCTGGTTGTATAGAAGTCTATGAGAAAATGACTCTACTTTTTATTAAAGACATCAGAACAGTTTGACGGTTAACGCAGCCAGTAATGATGACGTGTAATAACGTGTGCTGGAACCACATGCATAAGGTCTGTCACAATACTGTGTAACATCAAGGACCATTGAGGACTTGATGTGCTGCAGCCTCTCACCATGGTGGCGGTGAAGGGAATGTTGTCAATGAGAGAAGAAGCCAGAGCCGAGACCCACATCACCAGGATGATGGCTATAGCCAAGCGCTGGTCCTCTGGCACCGCCTGAGAGGGGACATTCAAACATAATAAGTTATTACTGTCATATTACACACACATAACCACCACAACCCATCACCCATCACATTTGCCTCCTCAATTCCTTTCCTCGCCTCGCATCTTGTAGTCCTGCCCCATGCGAGCGGAAGGAGACGAGAGGAGGGAGGAGTCGAGGCGACGAGCATTTAACAAACGAGACGTCCTCAGACCGACATGTTAGAGACGTCGGTTAAACGTGACGTGTGTCACAGCTGATCAGCTGTTCATCGTTTAGTTATGACTCGGTGTTTTATGATCTCTGTCAGAGGAGCTTAACGGTGTTCATGACAAATGTATATTTACTAGTAATTCAATTTAAAATGTGGCATCATGTGACGAGAACGATCGGATGTCACATTCGGTTATTTAACACGCACACACACACACACACACACACAGGCCATATGTAATAAAGACTTCTTATATATTATTGTGTGAAACAAATGTTTGTATGAAAAGTACTGTACAAATAAAGAGTGAGATATTTCATATGATATTCACACAAACACAGTCCTGTCTCACTAAATGACAACATGAAACACAGTTAATATGAGCTGAATGTTCTGATTGATACAATACAGTTTTCTCTTGTAAACATCATGTTGAACTGGATGACTAATCATGTAAAATATTAGAATCAGGTGAACAGAGTCTGGTGAAGTCAGTCCAGCTGTGAGTCACTCCTCTTCTATTTCTTACATGTGATGAAAACACTTCCTCAAAGGAAACACCGGTGCTTCCTCGCTCCTCGCTCCTAGCTCCTAGCTGCTAGCTCCTCTCTCCTAGCTCCTCCGGTAAACCTCCTCCATCCTCGAGATGCATTTTAGGAATCGGGACTTCCTTCAAGATGGAGGGATCGGCCTCCGGGTCACAAATGTCCTCTTTTGTATCAGGATAGAAAGGCCGTGCACTTCTACCCAGCATGCAGTGCGTTGTTTGTGGAGGCTGAGCAGGTGAACAGCGCGCCGCCTGTCATGTGTGATTATTAGCCTTCTAGAAGCTCGCCGTCTAAACACGAGCTGACGTCTCTATTACTGCTGCAATCCTCAGCTGGCATGAAGCAGAGATTACCTCAGACTGCTCCGCCCGCCAACGGGAATCAGATGCAAACAAAGAAATCAAATCGCACAGAACCAAAAGGATCAATATGCATGAAAAACAATATCACATCACCTGTGCCCAATTATCAATTACGCCAGCTGCGTGGAGCCCCGAGAGACGATTGTTTTGGTTTTGAGAATCAAAAAGGGAGAAAAAACACTCACTTTTATAAGCAGCGCCGTCTGTTCTCCAATGTAGTCGATGAGCTGCAGCTGAGCTAAAGCCTGGAAGATGAAGAGGAGATTAATATGAGGAAGAAACATAAAAAGAGCTGAGGAGAACTAGGTACAGGTGGGATCAAACCAAGAGAAGGAAAGCAATTTGCTTTTTATTCAGCCTACATTAAGCAGACAGAGACAGATCTCTTCTTGTTGTGGGCATTGACACAGAGATGAACACACGGGTTTGTTCCTGCTCACTGTGTCCAATGCTTTCAGAGTCAAACCAGCCGTCACTGAAAGAGACAGATCCTTCACTCTTCCGATTGTAAGCCCACTGATTCCTCTCACTGTGTACCATCAGTACGAGCATCCCGGTTCCTTTACTATCTTGTAAAGATACTTTCCAGAGGACAGCACAGCTTCATTTATCACAGTTCTGGATCACTTCATCATTTCAGATGTTCAGATATCGTGTTGTTCTTTTCCGATACTGACTCTGACTCTTTCAAACGGGTCATAATTCCCTCTCCAATGTCCATTTCATATTGTTGCTGACTGTTAGCTTTGTTAAGGTTAGCGCCGTTATTTAGCCAATCAGGACTGTTCCGCTAACGTTAACTAGCTCTCCTCCTGCTAACAGCTAACGTTAACTAGCTCTCCTCCTGCTAACAGCTAACGTTAACTAGCTCTCCTCCTGCTAACAGCTAACTTTAACTAGCTCTCCTCCTGCTAACAGCTAACTTTGACTAGCTCTCCTCCTGCTAACAGCTAACTTTAACTAGCTCTCCTCCTGCTAACAGCCAACGTTAACTAGCTCTCCTCCTGCTAACAGCCAACGTTAACTAGCTCTCCTCCTGCTAACAGCTAACTTTAACTAGCTCTCCTCCTGCTAACAGCTAACTTTAACTAGCTCTCCTCCTGCTAACAGCTAACGTTAACTAGCTCTCCTCCTGCTAACAGCCAACGTTAACTAGCTCTCCTCCTGCTGATTTCTCGTGTTTCTATTCAATTGTCAAGTTAATTTCAAGCAAACTTTTGAAATATCGCCAAATAAAGAGATATGTTTTAGTTTTGGATCAATTAAACTCAGCTACAGTGTAGTTTGGACAGAAGTTGGTTATCCAGCCTGGAACAACTCTACTTCATTAACATTAAATAAATGGAGACACTGCAAAATTGATTGTTTGGTTTCAGTTTCCGCTTCATGTGTGAATCTCTTAAGAAAACATGACGGGGCTTCCATTGACGCCATAAACACGGGCTGCGAGTTAAATACCTCCATCAGAACGAAGAGGCCAGCGAAGAACAGTAACGTGGCCCACTCCACCCGATGCAGGATGATCTCGAAATCCTGGACGTCGGCCAGAACCAGAAGCCACAGTGAACCCAGGATAGCGATCCAACCTGAGAGACAACAAGAAACATCAGCCGACATCTTCCCTTCATAGAAAACACAACCAAGTGTTTCATGAAGACAGATTTAGAACAAGACACACACACACACATATATACACACATATGAAGTTACTTCATGAAACATGGCTCCATCTGCTCTCTGTTCACTGAAATGTGTCTGATCACAGCTCTGAAGAAGAACAGCGACCTTTATTAAATGTGACAGAAGACACCACCTGATGTTTTTACACTGTATGTCGTCTTTACTGTCTAATATCGCTTCCTTTATGTTTCCTTATAAATTTCATATTTGGCTTTTCTGTTTAGTTTAGTAGCTTGTATGACTTCTGTATTTGCTGATAATGTTTATTGAGATGAGATCTTTTTCTTTTTTTTATCTCACCTGCACAACTTGCTTCTTGTCTTTTGTTGTTTCGGATGCTTTGATTTATTGTGCAAAGAAATAAATCTCAAATACAGTAAGTCAACGATCAGGAAACATCTCAAACTGATTCTGTACGTGTGAAAATGAAAAGGAGAATTCAATGTGACGCAGAGAGTTCAACCCTCTCTATGATCTAATAAACAGATCGCAGCATGAAGGAACTTGTTGAAGTATAATAATGAATAAAGTATTTGATGTCATTTCAACACATTCCCGTCTGGAGGACAAAGGTCGGCTCCAGCAGCTGATGTTTGCGTTGACACAGTGTTTCTGGGAGAGTGTGCATCCACCTGCAGAACATGTGATTAAACAGCTGAGCAGCAGTAATTGCCTCGGCCTCGGCCTTCTGGGAAATAATTTCACAACTGAAGGGAACTAGTGACGAAGAGGAGAGGAGACGGGCAGAGGGAAGATTAGAGTGTGAATGAGTCGCAGCATGTTGGTGTTTCTGCTGTTTGGGTTCATTTGTGTTCTCCTGCATTGACTTCAACCTCTAGGTGAGGATTCAGGTCCAGTTTTAGGGTAAACGAGGGTCAAAGTTAGCAGGAAATGTCCAAAGAGAATGAACAAGTAGGCAATGGGAAAGGTAAGAACAGAGAAGGTGAATGAATTAATAAAATCACTTTCTAAAGGTTCTACATTTCCACTTCATAACATGTTTCATAAGCGTTTTGTTACGTTAAGTTACTGTTGTTAAATAATATTTGATGAGGCTTGTGTCAACTTCAAACTAATACTGTTTTCATGAAACCTGCTTTAGTTTATTTTTAGATAACTTGGGCTGAACATATCATTTACATATTACTCTATAAACCCGTATGCTCTGATGTCCCTATAGGAGGAAAAATGCTTTAAAAAACTGCCATAAAATTGTATATTAATATTACTTTACACTTTCACTGAGTTACATTTTTAACCAACATCCATCCTGATCATAATTACTAAATAATCATTCATTCCATATGCCATAAATGAAGAATTAATGAACCATAAAAGCTCATGTAATGTCAATATCTTGTACAAATTGCAAAAAGTAGATAACTCAGAATAAGTGTCTTATTCGGTCTATGATTCCTTCGAGCAACAGAGGACAAATATAATAGACAACAATATGACATTTTTGATTTCCATACTGCATTGATGTTTCCTGAAGCTGCATCCTGAACAGAGCGAGGAGCAAGCAGCAGATAACAAACCCAAAGAGCTCTCCAATCAAAAAGAACTTTTAGTCTGAGCAGTTTACCATCGACTTATCTATCACAAGCACGACAACCGTGTCTGAGACAGGAAATGTGAAAAGGGACACAGAAGCAAAAAGAAACAAGGCCAACAGATAAAGACATGTGTGCTCCGGCTCCACTATCTTACACACTTGTAAGCATATGGTGAGATAAGAAGCTGTGATGCTTCAGGTATTCTGCATCTCCAAAGATTCAAAGTCATTTAAACGTTGGAATTACCAAAGTAAGAATTTATTTTATTCTATTGAAGACCAATCTGCAAAATTATAATTAATATCTGCCTCATGCACGCTTGAAGAAACACAAAATGCCAAACAAACAATGTTCAGTAACAAGGTTACAATGTAACAACACAACAATGCAGTGGAACAACAGAACGGAACCACCGAAACAAGGTAACTTAACAAGGTAACTTAACAAGGTAACTTAACAAGGTAACGCAACAAGGTAACTTAAGGTAACCCAACAACGTAACCCAACAACGTAACCCAACAACGTAACCCAACAACGTAACGTAACAATGTAACGTAACAATGTAACGTACCAAGGTAACGCAACAAGGTAACTTAACAAAGTAACGCAACAAGGTAACTTAACAAGGTAACGTAAAAAGGTAACTAAAAAGATAACGTAACATAACAATGTAAAGTAGCAACGTAACCCAACAACATAACAATGTAACGTACCAAGGAAACATAATAAGATAACTTAACAACGTTAAAACAGCAACATAACAACTAAACGAGGTAACGTGGCGAGGTACCGTAACAACGTAACCCAACAATGTAACGTAACAATGTAACGTAACGATGTAACGTAACGATGTAACGTAATAATGTAACGTAACGATGTAACGTAACAATGTAACGCAACAAGGTAATGCAACAACGTAACCCAACAACGTAACCCAACAACGTAACCCAACAACGTAACCCAACAACGTAGCATAACAATGTAATGTACCAAGGTAACGTACCAAGGTAACACAACACGGTAACGTAACAATGTAACGCAACAAGGTAACGCAACAACGTGTCGCAACAACGTATCGCAACAACGTAACTTAAGGGCCCTAACTATTGTGAATAAACATTACCTAACAACATTAAAACGTAAAAAGGTAGCCTAACAACGTAGCCTAACAACGTAGCCTAACAACGTAGCCTAACAACGTAGCGCAACAATGTAGCGCAACAACGTAGCGCAACAACGTAGCGCAACAACGTAGCCTAACAATACATTGTTATATAACGTTATATAAAAGTGCAAAGTCCATGTTTACTTTTGGTTTCACAGAGGACATGAACAGCGGTCTCCTGGATGAAAATCCTGTGTTTCGCTTGTTATACTGGTTATTAAACCACGTAACTTTAGATAGCGGTCGCTCGCTATACTTTGTCACTTGCTCTGACTGAATGCCAAAAACATCGATATAAATATATAGAACTGTAAAACTATAAAACAATCAGTGTTTTGCAGAAACGTACAAAAACACATTTTCGTTGTGACTGGGCTTTTAACAAACTAAAATATTTAAATGTTCAATGATTTCTGTTGTGAGCATTTTTCTACTACATTCTCCCAATTTCTGCTCAGGTATTGATAAAGTTTCATCCAAACCACAGTTGTAGCTCACATGACCACAGACACGTTAGAAAGATCAAATGACCAGTTTATAATCAGACTGAAATGAAATCTTACGCTGTGAATTAAATTAAACTTTCATTTTAAAACAGCTGTGAATGAATAGAGCTGCAGTAGTTAACCCTGCGTGCATTAATGAGAGCTGTGTTCGGAGACAGGCGTCCGTCCGTCCACAGAGACAGAAACACGTTGCTGTTGGGTCATTCCCTTTCAATAAATGTCCCAGAGAGGTGAGCTGAGCAGAGGCTGTAATTAACTGAGCATGTTTGGTGACTGAGACGCCTCAGCAGACGACCGGGTGGCTATGAACAGCCATCTTCATTTAGGGAATCATGTTAGCGTTAATGAGATGTTGTTCGGTCATCTACCGACACACATCGGAGATATAACCCTCAACCTGACACACATGTCCACGTTTACTAACACGCACAAAATATGCAAGCAGGCAGAATTAGAGCCAGAAAAATCAGCTGACTGGTAACATCCAGTCCTATTCATATGGGTGTACTGTAACTGAATAACCTGACAGTGACACTCTACAACATGTTGATAATCATTGACATCTTCCAGACTGTTCCTTCGCTTTTAATGTACAGAAAATAATAAATAATTACATTGTGTGTTGTTCATAGGGCTACAACTGCCGGTTCTTCTCATTATCTATTCAATTTTCTGGATTAATCTGTATTAATTATTTGGTCTATGAAATAGTGAAAGTTGTCCATCCCAGTTTCTCAAGGTCCAAAGTGATGTCATTAAAGGTGTGTAGGATTAAAGGGGATCTAATGGCAGAAATATTATATTCCTAAATGTATTCATTAGTGTATAATCGCTTGAAAATAAAGAATCGTGTTTTTCGTTAGCTTACAATTAGCCCTATGATAGAGACCTGTCAATCACTGTGTAGCCCCGCCCTAAAGCATCCCCTGCTTTATGGTCTGTTTGACTCTAAATGGACCATAATGTACTAAATGAACATCATGCTGTATTGAAGAAGACTTGAAACTAGAGATTGAGACCATAAACTCATGTTTACAATGTTTACTGAGGTAATAAATCAAGAGAGAAGTAGAGTCATTTTCTCATAGACTTCTATACAACCAGAGGAGTCGCCCCCTGGTGGACACTAGAGAGAATGCAGCTTTAACACATGAAGCATCGGATTCATGTTGTCGTCTGGATGGACTACAGAAATACTTCATCCGTGCAGCTCTCTATATCTGCTTATTTCAGATCAAATGTGCATTCAGTAGTTTTGCCTGAAACACTATTTATCGCCACAGGTTTTAGAATGATGCAGCACATGAATAGATGCAGAGCGAGGCGTCTAAATGCAGCTCAGTATCCATGTAATTTACCGGATGCTTTTGCTAGTCAGCCCGTTATTTGGGCTCAATTCACACGCGAGGACGGAGGAAGCTGCGTTTCATAATTACATGACAGAACCTTTAAAGTGCCGGGGGGGGGTGCCTCTAACAACAGCGCTGTAATGAGATAGCAGTGCTCACCGAGCTCCAGATGAATGCTGGGAACAAAGGAGTTGAGGAAGAACATGAAGATCACCACGGTGAGGACAGACACACATTTCACCAAGAGCACCGTGTCGGTTATTCTGTGCTGTGGAGGAGAGAGAAACACACATATATATGTTGAGTCTGAATGGAGGGAAAGCTTTTAGTTTTATCATCCAACACACTGATGGTATTTGTCTCAAGTGGAGCTTCAAAGACGAGGCCGGCATCATTATTGAGATAACGTCAATGCACCACAGCTCACCTTCTTCTGCAGTTCCTGAATGTTTTGCTCCCAGTTCTTGTCCTCTTGAGAAATTTCTCTGTCGGATGCAGCAACATTTGAATGTGCATTAAAAGCAGAGAAAAACAATAAATTATAGACTAATAACTCTCTTAAGAGTTTCAAAATGTTCGTTAAATGATGTGTAATGGCGCCTCTATCAGCTGTTTATGAACACATAATGAGTGTTTGTAGGTGTTTGTTGAGTGTTGTGTTTGGTGCTTCAGTATTTAAGTGCTATGAAACTATATTTGGGCTGTAATGGCTTTGACTGCCAGGAGAACATGTTGGACGAAAGGGACAGAAACAGAAAGTATTTCCTTGAGCTTGTTTTTGAGCAAAAAAATGATTTTAAAAAAGTACAATGTTGTGTTTTAAGCGGTGAAATAATCTCAAATAAACTCAACTAAATGTGCATCTATTAGCAGAAATGATACGTGTCATTCCACAAGTCATCAACGGTACTTTACTAAACGCTGAATTCTTTGTGTTGACAGAATATGTCGGCCTGGTCTCATAGAAACACGCTCTGATTCAACAAAACTGTGAATTTACTTTTGGTTTACGTTTGTTTTTGACGTTTCACAAATCAAACAATCAAACAAACAATGTCTTCATTTTCATTTACATCTGTCATCTAAATAAGATAAACCTTGATCTTTTTGACTAAATCTAACTTTTTGTATTGTTTTTTTGTTTCAAACTGTGACGTAATCAGGAGAAGATCTGTTTCCCTCGAGAACGTCACTGAGAACTCATTTGAGTTGTTTGGGAACTTCATTTAGTCGGAGACAGCGTTGGAAATGCACCAATAATATCTTAAATAAGCAATGTCTTCAGTGTTGTTGTGTTCACCTCTGGAAGGTCTTCATCATCTTGCGGAGCAGACTCTCCAGGTTGAGGACTTTTTGCATCAGGAGGCATTTCACCGCCGTCTCCTCTCGGCTGGCCGGGTTGATGCGCTGAGCCGTCTGCCTCCAGACCAGGATCTCATGCTTGAGCTCTGCAGAGAGGAGAGTTTAGTGTCAAACACACGTCTGCACACCATTGTACAGGATAGGGTATGCGTGTTTATAGTGGGTGGGGGGGGGGGGGGGAGGGGGGGGGAGAAGAGCCCCCCCCCCCCCTGCTCTCCTTCTTCATCAGCAAACAGGGCCGGAATCAGCCGGTCCACATCAAAATCAAAAGGAATTTAACAGACTAACAAACGCAAAAGCAATTACAAACCAAATCAAACTATTAATAACATAATATTTCATGAAATAGAGCAGACTGATGTGTCCGCAGAAGATCTCAAGATGTCTCATGTTTCATGTTCTTCACCCATCGATCAGCTCAATGATTGGCTGAAATCCAATAAGCTCCTCCTCCTTGGCCTTTGACCTGTTGTTCTGGTCAGACACCCTCCTTACAGACACTTTCGTCCATCCGCCGCTCTTAGCACCCCCCCC
>NW_022281168.1:0-3045 GCF_004355925.1 Anarrhichthys ocellatus | reverse complement strand
CCACAGACAGTATATTCAATGACCACACTCCATGGGTTACAACTTCCATAAGTAAATATTGACATATAATATCCACCACTAGAGCTTTTAAACATACTAGGAGTGCTTTTAAACTTAAACAACAGCTCCTCCAGCTGAGAGGACAAGAAGATGTGTCCGGTCAATAAGCTGCGAGCCCATCGAGGGACTCATGCAGCCGGCGATGGCACATCGACCGGCTCGGGAACAGAAGCCCGAGGGAGCCGAGCGCCTGTGCAGACACCAGGAGGAGTTCTTCCTCTTCCAGGAAGGTTGCTAGGAGACCTTAATAGGATCTAACTGGCACAGGGGTAAAAATCTGCACAATTACCAGTCGTGATGGAGGCTTTGTGCCGACTGAGCAGCGTGCTCTCCCCGCTGTCAGGACAGCATGGAGGGAGAGCTGATGGGCTTATCAGGTCCGCATCGAACGGCCACCGTGTTTATCGGCTTCCCTCCAGTCGGCCGGAGGCTCAGCGGGGCGATGACGGCCGGGAACAGCCGGGAACAGCCGGGAACAGCCGGTAACAGCCGGTAACAGCCGGTCTTCTTCGCTCCGTGAATGTGAGCAGGTTTGAGTGACGACTGGGGAGCTCTGGTCTCTGTTTTAATGATCTATGCTCTATTGTGATGGAAGACTGATGAGAGCCGGCTGTGCTTCACACAAATAGCTCCTCTTTTAAGTACTTCGCTGATTATCTGCATCTCCAGGGTGTCATGTGCAAAGATCTACAGCAGCAGCGAATAGACTCAAAGATCTTACTCTGGACAGTGAGGACAGTATGAAGCCTGGAGGAACAGACAAGTTCATATTCTCCTCTGGTAATTGGTACTTAATTAAATATTTATATATATATATATATATATATATATGTATAAGAAGTGCAGTTTGCTGCTCTCCGGACGAGTGAATCAACTCGTCAAAGCCAAAAGCAGCTGAACATCAGAGGAAAGTGTGTTTGAGTCATCAGACTCCTGCTGAACGAGGTCAAAGGTGAAAGTGTTGCACCCAGTAAATGATGCTCAGCTCATCCCCACGAGTCCTCCAATCAAACCAACGTTGACACTTTTACTGCTCATTGATTGGAAGTTGTTGTATTGAATCACTCGTATAATAGTCCTGCTCATTAGAGCGCCGTCTATAACGATGATAGAGATGTTCTATCTCTCTCAAGTGGACCATTAATTAAGGAGATATTTCTATTAATAAAGAAACTTTACTCTTCTACCCGTGAATTAGAATAAAACCTGCATCTCAATGAACCCATCACTGAAGACCAGCAGCGCGTTAATGGCTTCACTAAGAGGAGCTTTAAATAAGGGACCTGTGGGCTAATAAGAGCCAAACTAATGATTAGTTATCAGATATTCAGATTGAGACTTCATTTAGTCTCATTTTAACACTTAACACTTGTAGTTTTGTTACATTTGAATAGAATATATATGAATAAAATATGAATCTTTGACCACCGTTAAGGGGGAATGAGTATTATTGTGGTGCTAAGACCTTATAAGGTGGTGGTCATAATTCAAGTACAACAACTTCCTGTTAATCAGTAATCAGGAGGTTATTGGGGGAAACATATGTCAATGGCCCAGCAGTTGTAGAGCATCATCAAGCAGAACCAGGCAGTAATAAGTGCTTTATTATGACTAATAAAGAGCAAAATATGCATGTTAATAAGCAAGTAGTTAATGTGATAATATGTGCACCTTAATATAAAGTGTTTTTTTACTGAAACCAAAATTGTGCTTGAAGTCCTAAAAGTATCTGGTTCTAAACATGTTATTTATTACATTTGAACCACAGAGAGATCTTCTCTGATGTCATAATCCATAAAGGACAGGGTGCGCTGCAGAGGACGATGATACGACGCCGTGGGGCCAAGCGGAGGCAGCGTTCACTCAGAGGCCACAGAGATCACGAGTTAATGAGGTTCTATGAGACGGTGTGTGTCTCCAGCACACAGCAGGTTCATACTCTTCATACTCATCATCACAAAGCCTCCAGAACTGATTTCAGATTGTTCCACATCCAGAGCAATCACGCAATTTACATTTCACCCCCCGTGACATCATGATGACTCCCTTTCCTTTCAACTCACCCACTATCTCGATGGACTCTTTGTTGTAGAGCTTTTTGTTCCAGTAGAGCAGCCGCAGGAAGGGAAAGGAGGTGAGGAGGACGAGGCAGATCCCAAGAGACATGTAGCCCGTGAAGCTGGCAAAATCAATCCCCTGTGAGAGAAGAACAGCAGCGTGTTAGAGACTTCATCCAGACTCACTCATCAGTGCGTCAGGAAGAAAAACACAACTGTGATTATCTGAAATGACAAAGAGCATCAAGTTCAGACCGTTGATTGTCTGAGACAAAGAGAAGCTCATCCAGACCTGAGCTCTGATCTACATTCACAGAACTATGATGTGCTGCTTTCAGCAAAGAATGGATTCAGAAGCTTTATGTGAGACAATGAGAGGAAGAATGAAAGCAAGGAGTTTGATGGCTGCACACAGAAAGGGGGCGGTGATAATTACATCCTTAAGATGCTTTCTCATCAGCACCGAACAGTTTGGCACGAGCCTGGTCTCACTTCCTGTAATAGAAAGAAGCAGCGGCAGCGGCTGAGGGCGTCCTCAGAGAGACTCAAATGTGTCCTTGTATGACATCACCTTCATAGGATTTAGTACTCTTAAAGCCTCTGATTTAACGGCGTTAAGATGCTGTGAGTGATTCATGCTTCTACAGTATGAAGAATACAAAAGCAGATATTCAGGAAAGTGGTTGATAGTGACCTCTGCAGGGTTTACAAGCTGCAGCAACAGCCTCAGATTAAAGAGACAGAAGCAGCACAACAAGCTCACATGTTCTCTCTCACGTATAATAAACTCACAGCGATCAGCCTTCAGTCGATGAAGTTTCAATGTTTTGAATCTTTCACCAAAAGTAAAATCTCAGTTGTTGGAGCTGAGCAAGAGATCTTAATCACCTTATCAATATATATATATAGACATATGATTATACATATG
>NW_022281167.1:0-12779 GCF_004355925.1 Anarrhichthys ocellatus | reverse complement strand
TATAATTTGTTCTTGGGCCTAAACCAGATATAACCTGTTCTTGGGCCGAAACCAGATAAAATTTGTTCTTGGGCCTAAACCAGATATAACCTGTTCTTTAGCGACTGTCCCTCGCCCTCACACATACAGATTCCTGTACATCTTCCCTCAGCGAAAACATCCGTTTTTCTTTATTTTACTCTTGTAAACATGACAGAGAGCAGATGCTCTGTGCTCTGTTCTTATTTCGCCGGTGCCACAGTTGTTTTCCTGACGAGATCAGATTACAGCAGGTTGCTGTTTCCTGCTGCAGCGCCTTCAAAGAAAAGCATATTTCTTAATCAAGTTTTTATAACAACACAGACAACTGCTCCCTGCTATCATCCCATCTCATCTGTACACAATGGGGTTGTTTATGCTTTCTGTGTGAGTTAAGAAAAGAAGAGCTTTGCTCTCAGGGACAATTCCCTGAATATACATATAAAGGTTAAAAAAGATCTTTATGGGTTATGTTGGGTATATTGTCAAATGAATACATTCATCTTTCAGTGTCAGTAATGATGTATGGAATCCTGCAGGTTTAGCTTAAACAGGCGGTCTCTGTGGAGCAGGGAACAGGTTCGATAGCAACAGGCTGTGCATTGTTTCCTGTGGACGTGATTGGGTGGGAGTGTTGAGTTTGTCTCCTGCATGTCGTGGCATTGTCCCTGTGCTGATTGACCGCTCTGCAGAACAGTCCGGCTTGTCTCCTTTCATCCCCACAATAGAACAGGACCACAATAGCCTCTCCACTGAGACTCTCTATTGTTTGGTGTTCAGCCAAAGAGCGGCTGGCGCTGGTGTTCTTTCATCTCACCTCAGAGAGCGCGAGGGGCAAGATCCAATCAGCACCGACAGACCTGTAATTTCCCCACTGCGACACAGGCTGGCTGCTGGTACCAAAGACCATCTCTGCCATCGGGTGTTTGGCCTGTGCATGTGTCCTCCTTGCATTTGTGGTAAACAGGATGTTTGGGTGAGACACGACCTGCAGAGGGACGGCTCAGTAGCAGAGAGGCGTTTGACCAGAAGACACTGCTGTACATGGAGGTACAAGCAGCTTACACAGGGCTGAACTGCCTGTGCAGTCTGGGAGTGCTTCTACGGCAGTCACAAATGTAAGGACTTGGTGATAGATAGGTAAACTAGGCATGGCCATATTCACCGGTTAGGAGGCCTATCAGGGCAAACATGAGCTGTCCAAATGCATTTATGTATTCATGAGCTTACCTGCTCACAAAACATAAAAGATATGGGATTGGAATATTATAAGTGAACTGAATAATATAAATAAAAAGGAGGGGTCTCAACAGTTAGAAGAAAACTCAATATTGTTTAATTGAAGAAAAGAAATTGAATGAACTGCATGGCTTTACTAAAGTGAGCTGCAATGATTAGTCGATTAAACTATTATTGAGACATTAATTAGTAACAAATTGAATTGGGAACTATTTTAATAATCAAGTCATTGTTAAAGTCATTGTTTTCAAGCATACATGCAGAAGAAACAGATTTTAGCCTCTCAAATGTGAGGATTTAAGTGGGCCAACTATTCATGAGCAAAATGGCTAAATAACCCATTTGCAGTAGCTGTAGTCTGGCGAGGTTACGCCTTCTGTAAGCACAGTGAACGGCTGAGGATTGTGTCAAGAGGCTTGTTCGCAGTGTTGCCAACTCCTCAGTAAGGAAAGTAGCTATTGGCTGTCCTAAAAGTCGCTAGAAGTCGCTAAATGACGTCATCGCCTAATTTGCATAATTGTAATGAGCGCTGTAGGAGAGAGGCGGGAACAGCGGCGGCTTTGCGCATGCGCGATTCATTTGCAGTCTGGACACGGAGAGCGTGGGTCTCTTTCTGCAGCTGGGACTGCTGCGCGAGGGGCTGCTGTGAGACTAACTGCCTTTGAGTGCTTTGGGGCGGTGGAGGGGCTCACGGCAGCTCCCTCTGCTTGTTCATGGCAGCTCCCGCGTGCTTATACGTCAGAGTCAAAACACCAGAAAAGTCTCCAACAACACCAGAAAAAGTAGCTAGATTTGTCGCTAGTAGCTTTTGACAAAAAAAGTCGCCATGAGGGTTATTACCATGGCGACTGAGGGTTATTACCAGGGTTATTAACATACTGACATGAGATGTCAGTATGTTGTATTGTTGGCTATTAGTCTCATGTTGTGCAGTGACGGTTTAATCTAAAAACATACTTTGTGTGATTATTAATAATAAAGCTTATTTATTTAACACTTATCACAACGAGCATCAAAGTGTTTCACTGGCAGACATAAAAAGAACAAAGGCCAGCAATGCAGATACACGCACATTCCCATACACATGTATATTTATAAACACATATAAATACATCTGAACAAGGTCTGCAAACTATAAGTAGCCTACAGATCGGATCAACAGGAAGTAACTGATTGTTTGTTTGACTTCCTGTTTATTCTTTGAAGGCGGCTCAAAACTGTCCGACTTGACCGCAGTGTTTTAGTCAGCGCCCCCTGCTGCTCCCTCTGCTCTCGTCCACTTTCCAAGCGACAAGCACTTCATCTCGAACGAGCCTAATGATGCTTCACCTGCGGCCACACCCTACCCCAGCTCTCACGAGCCAATGGTATTGGTCGATACCAAGTTCGATTGCCTTCGAGAAAAACAACAACGAATGCAACGTGGGAGTACTGAAATACTGCAGCCTGTTCTTAACGAGCGAAAGAGAAAAGAGTGTTGACGGAGCAAGTAGTCCGGGAGCAGAGGAGATTGGTTCTCAACATATGTGTGTTCCCGGAGGTGTTAGCAAGGATGACCGCGCACCTGGACCTCCATACCCAGAGACTGCTAGCGCCGCTAGTTCCCCACCGTCGCTCCAAAAGAGGAAAGGCAGCAGGTGCTAACGAGGTCGGCTTTCATTTCGCTCTCGTCGCTTGAAGTTGCCGATAAAACTTGCTTGCGCGCGAGTGTGTTTCATGCTCAGTGGTGTATAGGAGAGATTTGTACTCTGTATTATTCTTCATTGTGCAGACCTGTGTGGTGCTCTTATCTTCCACACGGGTCAGCGAAGGCCCCGCGTGCTGTAACATAGTCGACACTGTGAGCATTCACGTGTTGTATGGTACGTTGCAAACAGAGGGGCAGTGTGATCGGTTTTTCGCCGACAGAAGCGTGTGCTATGGTGCTGTTTGTGATGCTAAACTGAACATCTTCAACTGCTGGACTGAACAAACATGACGTCAACTAGGGCTTTAGGGAAATTGCGATGGTTATACTTTATGTCTTTGACATTTTAATAAACTAAATGATTCATTGATTGAGATAAGCATCTAATCATTTCAGACTTTGTTACGTTATGTTAAGAGGCTGGATTTTTCACAGTTGGCGATATTTGAAAGCGAACCTTAAGCTTCGTTGTCTTCCCCAGTGAGCACCCTCCCCCTCCTCAGACAGTCAGTGAAGGAGCAGACAGAGTCAACATGGATTCAATGAGATGGCTGGACTGTGTACATTTTCTACCTTCTCTGCAGTAGTCCCAGTAAAATTTGTTCTTGTATTTCAGCTCAGTCAACACAGCGTATCATATTAAGGACATTTGTAAATAGGTACAAGTAGATGTGTGGCTGCGATGAGCAACAAGATGATTGTTCGGGTTCAGAACTTTAAAAGTAAGTCCCAGAGAACAAAATGTTTCCTCTGTGGACCTGTCAATCACCGTGTAGCCCCGCCCTAAAGCATCCCCTGCTTTATGGTCTGTTTGACTCTAAATGGACCATAATGTACTAAATGAACATCATGCTGTATTGAAGAAGACTTCAAACTAGAGATTGAGACCATAAACTCATGTTTACAATGTTTACTGAGGTAATAAATCAAGAGAGAGTTTTGAATAAAACTCCTCACAATAAGTGGTAGGCTAACCAATTTCTGTTTTGTCCGGTGTTTATTCTAAACGTCTAAAAAATGCGATGTGGTTATGAGGTGGACGTTTCCACTTCTAATAATGTCCATTCAGACCCTCTATTACTAACATCCCGGATGTCAGCACGACCTTCACTGTAAACTATTTTCCTTAAAAATCTTGACTGGACATTCTTACAGTGGTCATTCGACGTCTCACTGTTTGCTGGGTACCTGTCGCGCCTTTTGAAAGTAGAGTCATGTTTTTATTGTGCCTCCACCCGGCGACAGCCGTGGTTCTTAGGTTGTCCGTCCATCCAGTCCATTCTCGTGATTGTGAAGGCCTGGGGGGAACTTGGCACAAATGTCCACTCGGACCCAAAGACGAACTGATCAGGTTTTGGTGGTTAAAGGTCACTGTGACCTCACAAAACACGCTTTTGGCCGCAACTCAAGAATTCAAATGCTTAGTATGACAATTTCACACAAATGTCTAATAAGATGATGACGTGAGGACATTTTGGACAGACGTGGATGTAAACTGCAACATGTTGGGGGAGACAAACAACCGTGAGGCGGTAATTCTACTTTTTAGTTGTTTGCTCAATCACCTGTTAAAGCTGTAATCGTTGCACTTTTAAATATTAATAGCAATGGCTTTTGCATGACACTTTCATTTGAAACTATTTCATTTTGTTCAGCAGTTGAGCGGCTCTGATGGGATGCCTCTGTCCTCCTATTGTGCACAAGACTGCACTGTGTTTCAAAGCCCTGTGTCTGTCCTCTGTTTCAGCTCTGTCTCCGTCACACAGCTCCGTCTGGACCGTGAGCCCGCTATTAACGGCAGCGCATCAATTAATAAGACTAATGAGCAGAGAGGGCTGATAGCAGAGCTGTTGGCCGGCGCCAGATATACTTCGCGGTTGATTAAAGCCAACATGTTGTGCCGATATGTGAAATCATTGAAAGAAATGAGGTGCAGAATTTAAGCAGACATGGAAGACAGAAATGAAGTGATTACAGGAAGAGTCCCCACCAGCCTGTCAGCCCCCCCCCCCCTAACTGCTGGATGTTATGGATGAATAGATTGCAGTGTTGGAGCTGGGACTGGGACGTTCCCCTGGATGCTCCCTGCATGTAAAACCTTCCCTCATCATCAGCTCAAGGCTGTCACTGTGTCAGCGCTCTGCAGTCTGGAAAGTCCATTAGCTTTATTAGATTGAAGGATAAAAAGCCAACGTTCTCCGTCATCAACAGGGCAATTCAGAAACAAATATTCCACAACGTATGTATGTGAAATCCAAAGGCCTTATTGGATAAAATCATCTCATGGTCTTCTCATAAACAACCCGTCAAGTTACAATAAATATGTGATTTCATCAGCCTGGACCATCAAACCAATAAACACAAGTCAAGTCAATTTATTTATATATGAATAAATTAATTTATTTCATATATACAGTATATATATATATATATATATATATATATATATATATATATATTTCTGCCTAGTTTCACCTGATTTTCATGTACTTTGCTCAGTGACTTCCCTCATTAAAAGTATCCTCGGTTTATATCTCCTGAAATAATAGCCAGCAGCACATAGACTGTGTATAAGAAGTGGACGTTGTCCTCGTGACATCACACATCGGTTTGTTTCAAGCCCTGAGTTTGGTGTTTTGGCCGTCGCCATCTTGGATTTTGGGCATCCCCCTTCCTTTTTTTTTTTTAGCTTCCAGTCAACAGAAGTGACCACATTTGTACTGCAAAGGAGTGATGCCATAAAGACGCCATATACGGCTCTGGTAGCGACCTGTCAATCACCGTGTAGCCCCGCCCTAAAGCATCCCCTGCTTTATGGTCTGTTTGACTCTAAATGGACCATAATGTACTAAATGAACATCATGCTGTATTGAAGAAGACTTGAAACTAGAGATTGAGACCATAAACTCATGTTTACAATGTTTACTGAGGTAATAAATCAAGAGAGAAGTAGAGTCATTTTCTCATAGACTTCTATACAACCAGAGGAGTCGCCCCCTGGTGGACATTAGACAGAATGCACGTTTAAGCCACTTCTGCATTGGCTTCACTTTTCAGAACCAGAGTTTCCCGTCTGGTTGAGCATGAACTGCTAAATTCATACACACATTTAATCATAACAACACCTGGACTGAGGCCTGGGATGGAACAAACCTTGACCTTGGAAATAGCAGCTTTACAGAACAATACCAAATCAAGTCTCTTCTTCTGGGGTTTTCAACAGCATCACAGTCTCACTCAGCGAGTGGAGTTTGCTCTGTTGTCATAGAGATGAAAGTGTTGACATGCGACACAGTTGACGGCCTGGACACAACTCAATTAGTGGACTATGATTCGGTATTGTTTGGTTAAACTGCTTTTTTCAAGGTCAAGAATTTCCTGTGAAGCTTCGTTTTGAAGCCAACAGAGAGGAGAGAAGTGAAATCTCTGCACTGATGAAGACCTGCAGCACTGATGAAGACCTGCAACACTGATGAAAGCTCTGAAAAAGCAAATAAGTGGACCTTGATTTTTTTGTGAAGCTTGAGAATGTCCAGCCTTAGTTGTTCATTCATATCAAATAGTGTTGTATGATAACTTGTGGTGTAACGGATCTTAAAACTCACCTGGTATCACGGATCAGAGTCCCAGATGGTTATTTGCACTCAGTCATCTGGCCGAATCCTCCAACCAGACGTGCTGCCATAGCTGTGTGCTGCGTGCTCACACTCTGCAGGGAGACCAGTGCTTGTGACATCAAACATGGCCACCAGCGGCTATGAGGGAATCCCAACTCTGGTGGAAACACAAGTGAGAGTCATTTATAGAAATACAGCATGGAATTAATTATTCACATTTCTCCTATTTTTGGTGAGGCCCTCTTGAGCCTAATTACACAAAATGTTTCATTGTTCTAATTTACTGTGTCAAGTACATAATTCTGCACTGAGTGATGCATCTGCTGATTTATGAAATGGGTAATATATTTATTATATTCAGTATAAAGTAAACTGTTGTCCGAGGACTGTTGCCAGGTCCGACACATGGAAACGAAATAAATGAAAAAGTTGAATATGTCGGGTCCAGATTGTGACTGGGGAGGAAGCTCCATCGTGTCAGAGCTCAATTCCACAGAAAGTCTTGTGTCTGTTGTTCAGAGGGTACACGTGAGGTTCACTGTTGTAGTTGTGGCTGTTAGACGACGTAGGAAACAAGAGTCATTGTGTAATCAAAGCTTTCTGTCTGTGAAGGTGAAGATGAACGTGAAAGAAGTGAGGGGAACAGTGTTGAACTAGAAATGAGGACTGTCATTTCTTTTTGGCCACCGAAACCATGTCTTCTCTTCTGTTTGAGGGTTCTTTACATTTATGTTTACATTCTATATTTACACAGGAGTTACATGTGGTACCCTGCTGTGATACCAAGTACATCCACATTTATATTTCTGAATATGGAATGGCTCAATCATATATATTTTTTATTTATTCTGTTTAGTCATTTGAGTTAGTGATAAGCTCATTTATACCTGGAGTCCTTGACATCTCTTTTAAGAAAATGAACACTGTTTAACAATGTCCTCATCACTTTGCATGTGTTTTGTAAAGCAACTCAAATATCACACACGTAGAGCAGTCCTTGAATGCGTCTTGGTGTGTCTTCTCTGTTGTTAGCAGGTGTCAATCTTCTGTATTTGTCACTGAAGTTTCTGTGAGATAATCAGGTAGAAGCCCAAAGTTCTGGAGCTGTCTTCTGTTGATAAATTCACTTAATTGACACGAACATAGTGAGCGTATTTGTACATCTTTCCCACAGTGTAGAAAAGTCATTTTCTATGTGTGTGATGAAGAAACATTGAAATGCTTGGGTTGGGGTAGGATCCCAGCGTTTAGCTGCAGATCCCAGGTCTGTGGACTCCAGTGGACCTACTATCAGCTCTGGTCACATTAACATGGACTCAGTAAGTGCCCCCCCACTTACTGATCATCATGCTGCTGCCAGTGTTGGCGTCCGCTCCTGTCTGGGTGTGTTCTGGTTGACTGCATTTTGGATTGGGTCTCATTATTTTGACCCGATCCTAAACGGACCTGTGGAAACCTCCCAGATCAAAACCTCTGGTCTTTGCAGGGTGACTGCAGGGACTGGGTGTCCGTGGTAAACTGTGCAGGGTGGATTGCACAGTGGGAAGTGTAGGATCCGTGTTTTTATGTTTCCTGTCCCCACCATTCGGATCTGGGGAAAATGCCATTAAACTCTGTTATTCCCTGTCGGCACTCTGACAAAATCTTTTTCTGAACAAATTGAAGGCAAGAAATTACAAATCCAGTAGCTGAATCTTCACACACATTAGATCTACAAGGCCTCATTCAAAGTTTGTTCACACTTCAGTCGCTCAGCAGCTGACTCCAGCGGGTTATTGAACAGCAGAGAGATATTTTCACATCTAACTGTGATTTATTTCCACCAAACTGGAGTTGGTGTTTATTGGAAGAGGACAGAGCTAACGAAGAGGAGTTTTAGTTAAATGAACTTACGATGGCTGAGGTGAAATCTAGGTGTGAGGAGAGCATAGCAGCTATCTAACACAGAGGTCACAACCTTTCTTGCACCACGGACCGGTTTCATGTAAGACAATATTTTCACGGACCGGTCTTCAAGGTGTGGCGGAAAAACACGACGAAATAAAATGATACGATCGGCATGAAAACAAGTGGTGCTTTAGTGGCGATCTCAGGATATTCAGCCTTGATTTGAATCCTAAACACCAGCAGAGTTGTTGTCTCAAACATACTTTTAAGGCCACCGTCATTTGCAATCTCCAGCAGGTGATCTTCCTCTGTCGCCACATATTATGCAGAGCGGGCTTGGCGGGTAAAAATACTCCTGATATTTAATTAGAGTCCTGATATTGTCTGTTAAATGAAGATTTATTTTTCTTGGAAGCTCTTCTTCTGTCTCCTTAGTGGCCTTTCCTCTTTGCAAAGAAGCTCTCCAAAAGTTATTCACTCATTTTCTCTAGTTTGTGGGCTTAATGTTTGAGGTAACGTATCACGTGACCCAGACAGCGTCTTGACATGTCAAGAGGAACAGGCGGATGAGATTGGGAGAGAATCCGGTCATTTTTCAAAATAAAGCTTCTTTCAGACTCTCTGATGATCAATAAAACGGAAATAATATAATATTTATTCTTTCTGTGCGGCCCGGTACCAAACGACCCACGGTCCGGTACCGTGGGTCGTTTGGACCGCTGCTCTAACATGTCAAATGAACCAGAGTTGGCGCTTGTTTAATGGAGAGAGTTAACAGACATGGCTTTGATGAGGGTTATTTTCTTTCTGTTGGGCTTGAAAGAATTCTGCTAAAATCTCTGTGTTTTCAAAGGAGTCATGTAGCCTTGAGGAGAGTATTGTAATTGTATGTTTCTTCCATTTATTAATTATAATAATTGTAAAAGTCCCTGTTCCCTGTTTTATCAATATTCCTATAGAAATTGAAGTATGCTGAAATATTTAAAATGAAGTTTATTTTATCCGTGCATTTCTTCATCCCACTCGCTTTGGGCTTTTGCAATATATGCTCTCTGAACGCTAGGAAGGAGTCTTGCCTAGCCTGTGCAGGAGCCCACTTTGAAGGACCCTTCCAAGCAAGGAAGCGTCCTTGACTTTGACAGACACCCTGTATGACTTCAGCAGGACTCCACCACCAGCTCTGCAGCTGCCTCAGACAACATCAAATGCAACATGTACATCATGCGGCGCTCTAATGACTGGTGCTTCAGCCATAATCTCATTAGCTCATTAGATGCTTCTTTTTGCCTCATGAGCAGTATTTCAAGTGAAGCATAATGCAGTCACTCAAAGGGACACAATCCATTTTCAATGACTTGTTATGTAATAAGGATTGATATTCATGACTACGCAGTGCCGAGCCAGCGGTAGCAATATAAAAGCTGTAAAGGCGAATGTACGGAGTGTCTTTTATGGCTCTTTTATGGTGCGTCCCTCTAACAGGACGCAGAGAGGAGTTGGAGTGGCCGGTTCTAGAGGACAGAGAGGACGGAGTGCTCTACCGGGCCTGCACATGGCCGCTAGATTGGAACCCAAGTGAATGGCTGTTTAATAAAATGAAGTGCAGTGCTCGTGCCGTTTGTTTTCTGGACAGATAATCAAGTAGGTTTGGTTCCACAGTTGTGTTCATGTCGCTAACGTGTAAAACATTATGAGTTAGCGAGCACATGAAGATGTGTTTCATTTCCTGCAGGCGCTGAAGCTGTTTGAGTGGGCTACATTCTGACACAGTGGGATCCTCAGAGGGCGGTGCTTTTACTTGCTCCTCTTGATTTTTCACGAGAAACAACGGAACAGCTTCAGAAATATCTTTTTTGGAAGTTGCATCTGACTGAGTCTCTTACACTCAGTGAACACTCAAAGACATTGTTCTGGATGACAGGCAGGTTAGATACAGGATAACCCAATCTAACACTCGCTCTACCACCACACCAAAGTCCGCTCTAAAATTCAACGCTTTCAAGTTTTTTTAGTATTTACAATTTACTTTTAGATCCACATGAACCAGAACCACAAAGGCATTGAAAATAATAGAAAATACATGACTTTTACATCACTGGTTCGCCGGTTAAACACGTTATTTCCTTCTTCCTAAAGAGCGGTGAAGCTCACCAGGAGCAAATGCCAGGACTCGAGTTTTCATTAAAACAGAATTATGACTGGTGTGCATGCCAAACTAATCAGAGCACACCAGGCCAGATTGTGTCCTAAGTGCCATATGACCGGTTGCTGATAAGCAACGCAGCATTTAAAAGGGACATTTTTCAATCAGTCTGGCACAGTGCTCTCTCCACATACATAGGGCTGTATGATCATTTAGAATATATATATATATATACCTATATATTTACAATATGATAATATATAGCTTTGTAATGATTCATATTGTGATGGAATCATATAGCGATATCGTGATACACAATAACCTTCATAATAACAAGCACATACTAACTATCATTTTGCCTTCTTAATGAAATAACTAAATACTCTTTTATTTCTCAATTATTTAATTCACACAAGAATTAAAGCATGTGCTTATTTTATATAGACTTTTTATTTATTTATTGAATGACCAGAAAACATGCTATATTGTCATCAATATATATTAATATTGCTATAGAGGTATGAATGAATGACCTAAACCGTTCTAGAATATTTGACATTGCGTCACTTCCAGCAAGCTTCCCAGGGACCAATAAGAGCACAGTGGTACTCATGAGCACCATGCTAGTAACTGGAGGCAGTTACTGGGGGAGGCTCCATGGTGGAAGTAAGGCAGGGGGACACATCTGTAGCCTGATGACATTTCGTTTTCACTTGAGCTTGACTCAGAGTTCTCGTTGGCTGCAGTCATCGTGAGTCCGTCCCGTTGTCATTTGAATCTCATTGTTAGTGGACACATACACTGTGTTACGCTAGATTGGAGAACAATGTTGCTTTTAGTTGAACCTTGACAGCTGCATCTGTTTCATCACTGTTGCATATTTTTTGAATGTTTTAATGCATTTCAGCTCTGGCACTGTAAGTTGTCGCCCTCCTTCATAAAACCACCTGCAGAGCTCCTATTGGCTCAACTTCTTTTTTCCAACCAGCCGTCAATGAGCATAACACCAGGTCACTTTGAATCACTGGCTCTAAGAGCTACGTCCCCTCAGCTCACTACCGCTACCTGCAACAGATGTGTTCATGAGCAAGGTCTTAACTTTAGTTTTCACATGATAGAAGTCTCCAGCTCTCAGGCTTTCTCTCTCATCTTTCATGTCAGCACTTTGCTCATATGGTGCACACTGTTTTTCCCTGCTCAGCACCCAGTTCAGGGGCTTCAGCTGCAGGACAGAGCAGGTCTGCTTGTTCATGAAGGGATCTGGCTGTGGCCCCCGGGGGCCTGCTGGAACAGCACGCATTGTCAGTGGTGAATGGATCTGAAAAGTCTCCGGCCGAGACGGCCTCACAGCGGCCTGATTTATGGCTGGCGATGCAACAAAGAGTTTGCCATGTTACCGGCAGGGATATAAGCACTTTCATGGCCACAATTCAAGTTTATTTCAGCGATAAATTCTGAGAGATATGGAACAAAAAGAGCATGTGGATTTATGACAGGGGAGATGTTGTTTGGGAGCTGCCAGGAGGAAGCTGTGTTTTAATACCCTGTGGACAAGGATGAACGGTCATCCCGCTCCCTTATCTCTTGCTTTTTGTCCCACGCTGCATCAAAAAAAGTGTTCTGGGCCCACCATACAGCAAAAGAGCCAAGAATTCAAGTATTCTCACATCTAAAGTTTCCCCATCATGAGCGTTTCAAAGCTGATATCAAGCCTGAAATTCACTTGTCAATACATATAAGTATTAGTGCTGGGCAACGATTACAATTTATAATCGCGATTAATCGCATGATTTTTCTGTGATTAATCTCATTGTTATGTCAAAGTTCAATAATGAAATCAAAAGTAGTGTATTGTGCACTTTTATTTTATATATATCTATATGAACAAAAGGCCAATAACATTTGGTTTGTAAACACGTTAAAGGAATCAGGTGGTGGTGTTCTAATCCTGCAGCACTTGCTGGACTGTGTTTAAAGTGGCCCACAACCTTTCTGCAGTTGGTCAGGACATTGTGAAACGCACCGTTGTGCAGAGATACTGTGACAGAACGCTGGAGATGCAGCGATGCAGGGGGCGTGTTCAAAAGGTGTTCAAGATGTCTGGCTCAGTGTGTGACTGTGTGTGAAACGTTCCACTGCTGTGCAACAGGAACAACATGTTCCACACGTTCCATCTACATGTGTGTGT
>NW_022281166.1:0-12779 GCF_004355925.1 Anarrhichthys ocellatus | reverse complement strand
TATAATTTGTTCTTGGGCCTAAACCAGATATAACCTGTTCTTGGGCCGAAACCAGATAAAATTTGTTCTTGGGCCTAAACCAGATATAACCTGTTCTTTAGCGACTGTCCCTCGCCCTCACACATACAGATTCCTGTACATCTTCCCTCAGCGAAAACATCCGTTTTTCTTTATTTTACTCTTGTAAACATGACAGAGAGCAGATGCTCTGTGCTCTGTTCTTATTTCGCCGGTGCCACAGTTGTTTTCCTGACGAGATCAGATTACAGCAGGTTGCTGTTTCCTGCTGCAGCGCCTTCAAAGAAAAGCATATTTCTTAATCAAGTTTTTATAACAACACAGACAACTGCTCCCTGCTATCATCCCATCTCATCTGTACACAATGGGGTTGTTTATGCTTTCTGTGTGAGTTAAGAAAAGAAGAGCTTTGCTCTCAGGGACAATTCCCTGAATATACATATAAAGGTTAAAAAAGATCTTTATGGGTTATGTTGGGTATATTGTCAAATGAATACATTCATCTTTCAGTGTCAGTAATGATGTATGGAATCCTGCAGGTTTAGCTTAAACAGGCGGTCTCTGTGGAGCAGGGAACAGGTTCGATAGCAACAGGCTGTGCATTGTTTCCTGTGGACGTGATTGGGTGGGAGTGTTGAGTTTGTCTCCTGCATGTCGTGGCATTGTCCCTGTGCTGATTGACCGCTCTGCAGAACAGTCCGGCTTGTCTCCTTTCATCCCCACAATAGAACAGGACCACAATAGCCTCTCCACTGAGACTCTCTATTGTTTGGTGTTCAGCCAAAGAGCGGCTGGCGCTGGTGTTCTTTCATCTCACCTCAGAGAGCGCGAGGGGCAAGATCCAATCAGCACCGACAGACCTGTAATTTCCCCACTGCGACACAGGCTGGCTGCTGGTACCAAAGACCATCTCTGCCATCGGGTGTTTGGCCTGTGCATGTGTCCTCCTTGCATTTGTGGTAAACAGGATGTTTGGGTGAGACACGACCTGCAGAGGGACGGCTCAGTAGCAGAGAGGCGTTTGACCAGAAGACACTGCTGTACATGGAGGTACAAGCAGCTTACACAGGGCTGAACTGCCTGTGCAGTCTGGGAGTGCTTCTACGGCAGTCACAAATGTAAGGACTTGGTGATAGATAGGTAAACTAGGCATGGCCATATTCACCGGTTAGGAGGCCTATCAGGGCAAACATGAGCTGTCCAAATGCATTTATGTATTCATGAGCTTACCTGCTCACAAAACATAAAAGATATGGGATTGGAATATTATAAGTGAACTGAATAATATAAATAAAAAGGAGGGGTCTCAACAGTTAGAAGAAAACTCAATATTGTTTAATTGAAGAAAAGAAATTGAATGAACTGCATGGCTTTACTAAAGTGAGCTGCAATGATTAGTCGATTAAACTATTATTGAGACATTAATTAGTAACAAATTGAATTGGGAACTATTTTAATAATCAAGTCATTGTTAAAGTCATTGTTTTCAAGCATACATGCAGAAGAAACAGATTTTAGCCTCTCAAATGTGAGGATTTAAGTGGGCCAACTATTCATGAGCAAAATGGCTAAATAACCCATTTGCAGTAGCTGTAGTCTGGCGAGGTTACGCCTTCTGTAAGCACAGTGAACGGCTGAGGATTGTGTCAAGAGGCTTGTTCGCAGTGTTGCCAACTCCTCAGTAAGGAAAGTAGCTATTGGCTGTCCTAAAAGTCGCTAGAAGTCGCTAAATGACGTCATCGCCTAATTTGCATAATTGTAATGAGCGCTGTAGGAGAGAGGCGGGAACAGCGGCGGCTTTGCGCATGCGCGATTCATTTGCAGTCTGGACACGGAGAGCGTGGGTCTCTTTCTGCAGCTGGGACTGCTGCGCGAGGGGCTGCTGTGAGACTAACTGCCTTTGAGTGCTTTGGGGCGGTGGAGGGGCTCACGGCAGCTCCCTCTGCTTGTTCATGGCAGCTCCCGCGTGCTTATACGTCAGAGTCAAAACACCAGAAAAGTCTCCAACAACACCAGAAAAAGTAGCTAGATTTGTCGCTAGTAGCTTTTGACAAAAAAAGTCGCCATGAGGGTTATTACCATGGCGACTGAGGGTTATTACCAGGGTTATTAACATACTGACATGAGATGTCAGTATGTTGTATTGTTGGCTATTAGTCTCATGTTGTGCAGTGACGGTTTAATCTAAAAACATACTTTGTGTGATTATTAATAATAAAGCTTATTTATTTAACACTTATCACAACGAGCATCAAAGTGTTTCACTGGCAGACATAAAAAGAACAAAGGCCAGCAATGCAGATACACGCACATTCCCATACACATGTATATTTATAAACACATATAAATACATCTGAACAAGGTCTGCAAACTATAAGTAGCCTACAGATCGGATCAACAGGAAGTAACTGATTGTTTGTTTGACTTCCTGTTTATTCTTTGAAGGCGGCTCAAAACTGTCCGACTTGACCGCAGTGTTTTAGTCAGCGCCCCCTGCTGCTCCCTCTGCTCTCGTCCACTTTCCAAGCGACAAGCACTTCATCTCGAACGAGCCTAATGATGCTTCACCTGCGGCCACACCCTACCCCAGCTCTCACGAGCCAATGGTATTGGTCGATACCAAGTTCGATTGCCTTCGAGAAAAACAACAACGAATGCAACGTGGGAGTACTGAAATACTGCAGCCTGTTCTTAACGAGCGAAAGAGAAAAGAGTGTTGACGGAGCAAGTAGTCCGGGAGCAGAGGAGATTGGTTCTCAACATATGTGTGTTCCCGGAGGTGTTAGCAAGGATGACCGCGCACCTGGACCTCCATACCCAGAGACTGCTAGCGCCGCTAGTTCCCCACCGTCGCTCCAAAAGAGGAAAGGCAGCAGGTGCTAACGAGGTCGGCTTTCATTTCGCTCTCGTCGCTTGAAGTTGCCGATAAAACTTGCTTGCGCGCGAGTGTGTTTCATGCTCAGTGGTGTATAGGAGAGATTTGTACTCTGTATTATTCTTCATTGTGCAGACCTGTGTGGTGCTCTTATCTTCCACACGGGTCAGCGAAGGCCCCGCGTGCTGTAACATAGTCGACACTGTGAGCATTCACGTGTTGTATGGTACGTTGCAAACAGAGGGGCAGTGTGATCGGTTTTTCGCCGACAGAAGCGTGTGCTATGGTGCTGTTTGTGATGCTAAACTGAACATCTTCAACTGCTGGACTGAACAAACATGACGTCAACTAGGGCTTTAGGGAAATTGCGATGGTTATACTTTATGTCTTTGACATTTTAATAAACTAAATGATTCATTGATTGAGATAAGCATCTAATCATTTCAGACTTTGTTACGTTATGTTAAGAGGCTGGATTTTTCACAGTTGGCGATATTTGAAAGCGAACCTTAAGCTTCGTTGTCTTCCCCAGTGAGCACCCTCCCCCTCCTCAGACAGTCAGTGAAGGAGCAGACAGAGTCAACATGGATTCAATGAGATGGCTGGACTGTGTACATTTTCTACCTTCTCTGCAGTAGTCCCAGTAAAATTTGTTCTTGTATTTCAGCTCAGTCAACACAGCGTATCATATTAAGGACATTTGTAAATAGGTACAAGTAGATGTGTGGCTGCGATGAGCAACAAGATGATTGTTCGGGTTCAGAACTTTAAAAGTAAGTCCCAGAGAACAAAATGTTTCCTCTGTGGACCTGTCAATCACCGTGTAGCCCCGCCCTAAAGCATCCCCTGCTTTATGGTCTGTTTGACTCTAAATGGACCATAATGTACTAAATGAACATCATGCTGTATTGAAGAAGACTTCAAACTAGAGATTGAGACCATAAACTCATGTTTACAATGTTTACTGAGGTAATAAATCAAGAGAGAGTTTTGAATAAAACTCCTCACAATAAGTGGTAGGCTAACCAATTTCTGTTTTGTCCGGTGTTTATTCTAAACGTCTAAAAAATGCGATGTGGTTATGAGGTGGACGTTTCCACTTCTAATAATGTCCATTCAGACCCTCTATTACTAACATCCCGGATGTCAGCACGACCTTCACTGTAAACTATTTTCCTTAAAAATCTTGACTGGACATTCTTACAGTGGTCATTCGACGTCTCACTGTTTGCTGGGTACCTGTCGCGCCTTTTGAAAGTAGAGTCATGTTTTTATTGTGCCTCCACCCGGCGACAGCCGTGGTTCTTAGGTTGTCCGTCCATCCAGTCCATTCTCGTGATTGTGAAGGCCTGGGGGGAACTTGGCACAAATGTCCACTCGGACCCAAAGACGAACTGATCAGGTTTTGGTGGTTAAAGGTCACTGTGACCTCACAAAACACGCTTTTGGCCGCAACTCAAGAATTCAAATGCTTAGTATGACAATTTCACACAAATGTCTAATAAGATGATGACGTGAGGACATTTTGGACAGACGTGGATGTAAACTGCAACATGTTGGGGGAGACAAACAACCGTGAGGCGGTAATTCTACTTTTTAGTTGTTTGCTCAATCACCTGTTAAAGCTGTAATCGTTGCACTTTTAAATATTAATAGCAATGGCTTTTGCATGACACTTTCATTTGAAACTATTTCATTTTGTTCAGCAGTTGAGCGGCTCTGATGGGATGCCTCTGTCCTCCTATTGTGCACAAGACTGCACTGTGTTTCAAAGCCCTGTGTCTGTCCTCTGTTTCAGCTCTGTCTCCGTCACACAGCTCCGTCTGGACCGTGAGCCCGCTATTAACGGCAGCGCATCAATTAATAAGACTAATGAGCAGAGAGGGCTGATAGCAGAGCTGTTGGCCGGCGCCAGATATACTTCGCGGTTGATTAAAGCCAACATGTTGTGCCGATATGTGAAATCATTGAAAGAAATGAGGTGCAGAATTTAAGCAGACATGGAAGACAGAAATGAAGTGATTACAGGAAGAGTCCCCACCAGCCTGTCAGCCCCCCCCCCCCTAACTGCTGGATGTTATGGATGAATAGATTGCAGTGTTGGAGCTGGGACTGGGACGTTCCCCTGGATGCTCCCTGCATGTAAAACCTTCCCTCATCATCAGCTCAAGGCTGTCACTGTGTCAGCGCTCTGCAGTCTGGAAAGTCCATTAGCTTTATTAGATTGAAGGATAAAAAGCCAACGTTCTCCGTCATCAACAGGGCAATTCAGAAACAAATATTCCACAACGTATGTATGTGAAATCCAAAGGCCTTATTGGATAAAATCATCTCATGGTCTTCTCATAAACAACCCGTCAAGTTACAATAAATATGTGATTTCATCAGCCTGGACCATCAAACCAATAAACACAAGTCAAGTCAATTTATTTATATATGAATAAATTAATTTATTTCATATATACAGTATATATATATATATATATATATATATATATATATATATATATTTCTGCCTAGTTTCACCTGATTTTCATGTACTTTGCTCAGTGACTTCCCTCATTAAAAGTATCCTCGGTTTATATCTCCTGAAATAATAGCCAGCAGCACATAGACTGTGTATAAGAAGTGGACGTTGTCCTCGTGACATCACACATCGGTTTGTTTCAAGCCCTGAGTTTGGTGTTTTGGCCGTCGCCATCTTGGATTTTGGGCATCCCCCTTCCTTTTTTTTTTTTAGCTTCCAGTCAACAGAAGTGACCACATTTGTACTGCAAAGGAGTGATGCCATAAAGACGCCATATACGGCTCTGGTAGCGACCTGTCAATCACCGTGTAGCCCCGCCCTAAAGCATCCCCTGCTTTATGGTCTGTTTGACTCTAAATGGACCATAATGTACTAAATGAACATCATGCTGTATTGAAGAAGACTTGAAACTAGAGATTGAGACCATAAACTCATGTTTACAATGTTTACTGAGGTAATAAATCAAGAGAGAAGTAGAGTCATTTTCTCATAGACTTCTATACAACCAGAGGAGTCGCCCCCTGGTGGACATTAGACAGAATGCACGTTTAAGCCACTTCTGCATTGGCTTCACTTTTCAGAACCAGAGTTTCCCGTCTGGTTGAGCATGAACTGCTAAATTCATACACACATTTAATCATAACAACACCTGGACTGAGGCCTGGGATGGAACAAACCTTGACCTTGGAAATAGCAGCTTTACAGAACAATACCAAATCAAGTCTCTTCTTCTGGGGTTTTCAACAGCATCACAGTCTCACTCAGCGAGTGGAGTTTGCTCTGTTGTCATAGAGATGAAAGTGTTGACATGCGACACAGTTGACGGCCTGGACACAACTCAATTAGTGGACTATGATTCGGTATTGTTTGGTTAAACTGCTTTTTTCAAGGTCAAGAATTTCCTGTGAAGCTTCGTTTTGAAGCCAACAGAGAGGAGAGAAGTGAAATCTCTGCACTGATGAAGACCTGCAGCACTGATGAAGACCTGCAACACTGATGAAAGCTCTGAAAAAGCAAATAAGTGGACCTTGATTTTTTTGTGAAGCTTGAGAATGTCCAGCCTTAGTTGTTCATTCATATCAAATAGTGTTGTATGATAACTTGTGGTGTAACGGATCTTAAAACTCACCTGGTATCACGGATCAGAGTCCCAGATGGTTATTTGCACTCAGTCATCTGGCCGAATCCTCCAACCAGACGTGCTGCCATAGCTGTGTGCTGCGTGCTCACACTCTGCAGGGAGACCAGTGCTTGTGACATCAAACATGGCCACCAGCGGCTATGAGGGAATCCCAACTCTGGTGGAAACACAAGTGAGAGTCATTTATAGAAATACAGCATGGAATTAATTATTCACATTTCTCCTATTTTTGGTGAGGCCCTCTTGAGCCTAATTACACAAAATGTTTCATTGTTCTAATTTACTGTGTCAAGTACATAATTCTGCACTGAGTGATGCATCTGCTGATTTATGAAATGGGTAATATATTTATTATATTCAGTATAAAGTAAACTGTTGTCCGAGGACTGTTGCCAGGTCCGACACATGGAAACGAAATAAATGAAAAAGTTGAATATGTCGGGTCCAGATTGTGACTGGGGAGGAAGCTCCATCGTGTCAGAGCTCAATTCCACAGAAAGTCTTGTGTCTGTTGTTCAGAGGGTACACGTGAGGTTCACTGTTGTAGTTGTGGCTGTTAGACGACGTAGGAAACAAGAGTCATTGTGTAATCAAAGCTTTCTGTCTGTGAAGGTGAAGATGAACGTGAAAGAAGTGAGGGGAACAGTGTTGAACTAGAAATGAGGACTGTCATTTCTTTTTGGCCACCGAAACCATGTCTTCTCTTCTGTTTGAGGGTTCTTTACATTTATGTTTACATTCTATATTTACACAGGAGTTACATGTGGTACCCTGCTGTGATACCAAGTACATCCACATTTATATTTCTGAATATGGAATGGCTCAATCATATATATTTTTTATTTATTCTGTTTAGTCATTTGAGTTAGTGATAAGCTCATTTATACCTGGAGTCCTTGACATCTCTTTTAAGAAAATGAACACTGTTTAACAATGTCCTCATCACTTTGCATGTGTTTTGTAAAGCAACTCAAATATCACACACGTAGAGCAGTCCTTGAATGCGTCTTGGTGTGTCTTCTCTGTTGTTAGCAGGTGTCAATCTTCTGTATTTGTCACTGAAGTTTCTGTGAGATAATCAGGTAGAAGCCCAAAGTTCTGGAGCTGTCTTCTGTTGATAAATTCACTTAATTGACACGAACATAGTGAGCGTATTTGTACATCTTTCCCACAGTGTAGAAAAGTCATTTTCTATGTGTGTGATGAAGAAACATTGAAATGCTTGGGTTGGGGTAGGATCCCAGCGTTTAGCTGCAGATCCCAGGTCTGTGGACTCCAGTGGACCTACTATCAGCTCTGGTCACATTAACATGGACTCAGTAAGTGCCCCCCCACTTACTGATCATCATGCTGCTGCCAGTGTTGGCGTCCGCTCCTGTCTGGGTGTGTTCTGGTTGACTGCATTTTGGATTGGGTCTCATTATTTTGACCCGATCCTAAACGGACCTGTGGAAACCTCCCAGATCAAAACCTCTGGTCTTTGCAGGGTGACTGCAGGGACTGGGTGTCCGTGGTAAACTGTGCAGGGTGGATTGCACAGTGGGAAGTGTAGGATCCGTGTTTTTATGTTTCCTGTCCCCACCATTCGGATCTGGGGAAAATGCCATTAAACTCTGTTATTCCCTGTCGGCACTCTGACAAAATCTTTTTCTGAACAAATTGAAGGCAAGAAATTACAAATCCAGTAGCTGAATCTTCACACACATTAGATCTACAAGGCCTCATTCAAAGTTTGTTCACACTTCAGTCGCTCAGCAGCTGACTCCAGCGGGTTATTGAACAGCAGAGAGATATTTTCACATCTAACTGTGATTTATTTCCACCAAACTGGAGTTGGTGTTTATTGGAAGAGGACAGAGCTAACGAAGAGGAGTTTTAGTTAAATGAACTTACGATGGCTGAGGTGAAATCTAGGTGTGAGGAGAGCATAGCAGCTATCTAACACAGAGGTCACAACCTTTCTTGCACCACGGACCGGTTTCATGTAAGACAATATTTTCACGGACCGGTCTTCAAGGTGTGGCGGAAAAACACGACGAAATAAAATGATACGATCGGCATGAAAACAAGTGGTGCTTTAGTGGCGATCTCAGGATATTCAGCCTTGATTTGAATCCTAAACACCAGCAGAGTTGTTGTCTCAAACATACTTTTAAGGCCACCGTCATTTGCAATCTCCAGCAGGTGATCTTCCTCTGTCGCCACATATTATGCAGAGCGGGCTTGGCGGGTAAAAATACTCCTGATATTTAATTAGAGTCCTGATATTGTCTGTTAAATGAAGATTTATTTTTCTTGGAAGCTCTTCTTCTGTCTCCTTAGTGGCCTTTCCTCTTTGCAAAGAAGCTCTCCAAAAGTTATTCACTCATTTTCTCTAGTTTGTGGGCTTAATGTTTGAGGTAACGTATCACGTGACCCAGACAGCGTCTTGACATGTCAAGAGGAACAGGCGGATGAGATTGGGAGAGAATCCGGTCATTTTTCAAAATAAAGCTTCTTTCAGACTCTCTGATGATCAATAAAACGGAAATAATATAATATTTATTCTTTCTGTGCGGCCCGGTACCAAACGACCCACGGTCCGGTACCGTGGGTCGTTTGGACCGCTGCTCTAACATGTCAAATGAACCAGAGTTGGCGCTTGTTTAATGGAGAGAGTTAACAGACATGGCTTTGATGAGGGTTATTTTCTTTCTGTTGGGCTTGAAAGAATTCTGCTAAAATCTCTGTGTTTTCAAAGGAGTCATGTAGCCTTGAGGAGAGTATTGTAATTGTATGTTTCTTCCATTTATTAATTATAATAATTGTAAAAGTCCCTGTTCCCTGTTTTATCAATATTCCTATAGAAATTGAAGTATGCTGAAATATTTAAAATGAAGTTTATTTTATCCGTGCATTTCTTCATCCCACTCGCTTTGGGCTTTTGCAATATATGCTCTCTGAACGCTAGGAAGGAGTCTTGCCTAGCCTGTGCAGGAGCCCACTTTGAAGGACCCTTCCAAGCAAGGAAGCGTCCTTGACTTTGACAGACACCCTGTATGACTTCAGCAGGACTCCACCACCAGCTCTGCAGCTGCCTCAGACAACATCAAATGCAACATGTACATCATGCGGCGCTCTAATGACTGGTGCTTCAGCCATAATCTCATTAGCTCATTAGATGCTTCTTTTTGCCTCATGAGCAGTATTTCAAGTGAAGCATAATGCAGTCACTCAAAGGGACACAATCCATTTTCAATGACTTGTTATGTAATAAGGATTGATATTCATGACTACGCAGTGCCGAGCCAGCGGTAGCAATATAAAAGCTGTAAAGGCGAATGTACGGAGTGTCTTTTATGGCTCTTTTATGGTGCGTCCCTCTAACAGGACGCAGAGAGGAGTTGGAGTGGCCGGTTCTAGAGGACAGAGAGGACGGAGTGCTCTACCGGGCCTGCACATGGCCGCTAGATTGGAACCCAAGTGAATGGCTGTTTAATAAAATGAAGTGCAGTGCTCGTGCCGTTTGTTTTCTGGACAGATAATCAAGTAGGTTTGGTTCCACAGTTGTGTTCATGTCGCTAACGTGTAAAACATTATGAGTTAGCGAGCACATGAAGATGTGTTTCATTTCCTGCAGGCGCTGAAGCTGTTTGAGTGGGCTACATTCTGACACAGTGGGATCCTCAGAGGGCGGTGCTTTTACTTGCTCCTCTTGATTTTTCACGAGAAACAACGGAACAGCTTCAGAAATATCTTTTTTGGAAGTTGCATCTGACTGAGTCTCTTACACTCAGTGAACACTCAAAGACATTGTTCTGGATGACAGGCAGGTTAGATACAGGATAACCCAATCTAACACTCGCTCTACCACCACACCAAAGTCCGCTCTAAAATTCAACGCTTTCAAGTTTTTTTAGTATTTACAATTTACTTTTAGATCCACATGAACCAGAACCACAAAGGCATTGAAAATAATAGAAAATACATGACTTTTACATCACTGGTTCGCCGGTTAAACACGTTATTTCCTTCTTCCTAAAGAGCGGTGAAGCTCACCAGGAGCAAATGCCAGGACTCGAGTTTTCATTAAAACAGAATTATGACTGGTGTGCATGCCAAACTAATCAGAGCACACCAGGCCAGATTGTGTCCTAAGTGCCATATGACCGGTTGCTGATAAGCAACGCAGCATTTAAAAGGGACATTTTTCAATCAGTCTGGCACAGTGCTCTCTCCACATACATAGGGCTGTATGATCATTTAGAATATATATATATATATACCTATATATTTACAATATGATAATATATAGCTTTGTAATGATTCATATTGTGATGGAATCATATAGCGATATCGTGATACACAATAACCTTCATAATAACAAGCACATACTAACTATCATTTTGCCTTCTTAATGAAATAACTAAATACTCTTTTATTTCTCAATTATTTAATTCACACAAGAATTAAAGCATGTGCTTATTTTATATAGACTTTTTATTTATTTATTGAATGACCAGAAAACATGCTATATTGTCATCAATATATATTAATATTGCTATAGAGGTATGAATGAATGACCTAAACCGTTCTAGAATATTTGACATTGCGTCACTTCCAGCAAGCTTCCCAGGGACCAATAAGAGCACAGTGGTACTCATGAGCACCATGCTAGTAACTGGAGGCAGTTACTGGGGGAGGCTCCATGGTGGAAGTAAGGCAGGGGGACACATCTGTAGCCTGATGACATTTCGTTTTCACTTGAGCTTGACTCAGAGTTCTCGTTGGCTGCAGTCATCGTGAGTCCGTCCCGTTGTCATTTGAATCTCATTGTTAGTGGACACATACACTGTGTTACGCTAGATTGGAGAACAATGTTGCTTTTAGTTGAACCTTGACAGCTGCATCTGTTTCATCACTGTTGCATATTTTTTGAATGTTTTAATGCATTTCAGCTCTGGCACTGTAAGTTGTCGCCCTCCTTCATAAAACCACCTGCAGAGCTCCTATTGGCTCAACTTCTTTTTTCCAACCAGCCGTCAATGAGCATAACACCAGGTCACTTTGAATCACTGGCTCTAAGAGCTACGTCCCCTCAGCTCACTACCGCTACCTGCAACAGATGTGTTCATGAGCAAGGTCTTAACTTTAGTTTTCACATGATAGAAGTCTCCAGCTCTCAGGCTTTCTCTCTCATCTTTCATGTCAGCACTTTGCTCATATGGTGCACACTGTTTTTCCCTGCTCAGCACCCAGTTCAGGGGCTTCAGCTGCAGGACAGAGCAGGTCTGCTTGTTCATGAAGGGATCTGGCTGTGGCCCCCGGGGGCCTGCTGGAACAGCACGCATTGTCAGTGGTGAATGGATCTGAAAAGTCTCCGGCCGAGACGGCCTCACAGCGGCCTGATTTATGGCTGGCGATGCAACAAAGAGTTTGCCATGTTACCGGCAGGGATATAAGCACTTTCATGGCCACAATTCAAGTTTATTTCAGCGATAAATTCTGAGAGATATGGAACAAAAAGAGCATGTGGATTTATGACAGGGGAGATGTTGTTTGGGAGCTGCCAGGAGGAAGCTGTGTTTTAATACCCTGTGGACAAGGATGAACGGTCATCCCGCTCCCTTATCTCTTGCTTTTTGTCCCACGCTGCATCAAAAAAAGTGTTCTGGGCCCACCATACAGCAAAAGAGCCAAGAATTCAAGTATTCTCACATCTAAAGTTTCCCCATCATGAGCGTTTCAAAGCTGATATCAAGCCTGAAATTCACTTGTCAATACATATAAGTATTAGTGCTGGGCAACGATTACAATTTATAATCGCGATTAATCGCATGATTTTTCTGTGATTAATCTCATTGTTATGTCAAAGTTCAATAATGAAATCAAAAGTAGTGTATTGTGCACTTTTATTTTATATATATCTATATGAACAAAAGGCCAATAACATTTGGTTTGTAAACACGTTAAAGGAATCAGGTGGTGGTGTTCTAATCCTGCAGCACTTGCTGGACTGTGTTTAAAGTGGCCCACAACCTTTCTGCAGTTGGTCAGGACATTGTGAAACGCACCGTTGTGCAGAGATACTGTGACAGAACGCTGGAGATGCAGCGATGCAGGGGGCGTGTTCAAAAGGTGTTCAAGATGTCTGGCTCAGTGTGTGACTGTGTGTGAAACGTTCCACTGCTGTGCAACAGGAACAACATGTTCCACACGTTCCATCTACATGTGTGTGT
>NW_022281165.1:0-12784 GCF_004355925.1 Anarrhichthys ocellatus | reverse complement strand
GTGTGTGTGTGTGTGTGTGTGTGTGTGTGTGTGTGTGTGTGTGTGTGTGCAGCAGCAGCATCCAGGCTATTTGTCATGGCATAGGCTGTTTGCTGGGTCAGTCCAGATAAACCAGAGTGTCTGCAATATGCAAAGACTTTAAATTTCACTGCCCAGTGGCTCACTTGCTGAACACTAGAGAAAAGAGGAGGGGGGATGGGGGGGAGGGTTGTGAGAACACTACTGGGAATAAGGAGAGAGAGAACTAAATGGAAATAAGATATTGGAGGGCAGTGGGGGGGAAAATAATGATTTGGCTAAACTGTAAAAAATATATAATAATAATAATTTTACAGGAAATGATCGTTGCCTTGAGAGTTGCCAAAGAAAAGGTTTGTAGGTTTCAGGGCGATTGATGCTGTTTTGAAGGCTTTTTCATGCTGAGGATAAACACATACTGACTACTTGGATTCATTTTGATGAAATTGTCTAAAGATAAGGAACAGACTGTAACAGGAGAGAATATCAGCTCCAACCCATAAATGTCAGGACTGGCCTTCAACAACCCACACAAGTCAAAGAGAACTGGCAGTTTAACCCAAACTTACTGTAGCTTTGTAATCAAAATTACCTTGAAGGCGCATGTGTGTGTGCACGCCTTATACCCCCACCCATCAGTCATAGCACACTAGCCTAAACACACAGTCCTACAGATGCTAGCGATCATTATGCTCTTCTGTTTTGTCAAACCTTTAGACTCGGCCTTTTTGCCTCTAGCTGACAACTGTATGAGGGGGGATTTCTTTTTTTTTGTTTCAATTTTGGCAAAGGATCAGACAAGCTGCACAGTGCTGTATTAAAATGTCAGCTTAGAATGAAAATAAACAACTTAAGGGTGGAAAAAAGGCGATACCGGCAATAACAACCCCACCCCTCGGAGAGACTTTCCCTGGGCCAGACTTGGTGTGACCCCGGGGCAGAGCGGAGATTGACAGGTGGGGTGGCAGGATCTCACAGCCGCGGGGGGGGTTACCTGTTTGAACGGCAGGAGCTTTAGGTCCTAGTTTGAGAATCTAAGAATAAACAACGATAAGGCTCAAACTTCATTCTATTATATATATATATATATATATATATATATATAAATAATAATATATAATTTATTTTGAAAATGATTAATATTCATTGACCACAATTCCTACTTCAACAGTTGTGGCATGCACATACTGGCATATTGTCAATAATAACAAAATAAAAAAATGAAGACAGAAATATCTGTTATTTAAATGTTAAGTATTTGTGATTCTGCAAAGCTTCATCATGAGACTCTGACCTGTTGATGGTTCTGGAGCTGGGCTGTAGGTGATGCCTGTTTATAGAGGGCAGTACAAAGGACTCACTAGAATGCACATTGTAGCATTTTAAGCATATGCTTTAAATCTGTATTGTCTATGATCCCGTATGCGCAGTGATACTCTACAGCAGGGGTGTCAAACTCATTTTCACTCTGGGCCACATCAGCATCATGTTTCCCTCAAAGGGCCGGTTGTAACTGTAAGACTGTGTAAATGTAACTACTGTAACTACTCCTAACATATTGTTAAATAACTCTCTCTGCATTTGATTATTGTTTATTCAAGTGTAAAAATATTGTACATGTAGTTTTATAAATGTAAAATGATATTTAAGCACATTTCTGTTATTATAACATAAATCATTTTAATTTAGGGTTAAGAAACCCACATTACTCTATCAAAGATCAAACTATTAACGAAAACAACAAAGACAAATATCATCAAACACAAGTTAAGACATTAACTTTGTTCAAAGCTATTGTTGTCACCTCTCTGCATCACTAATGTCCCTGCCGTCGTCCCGTGCATGGCAGCTACATCCAAGAGCTCCTCACAGAGTCAGGTCTGCCTTCAGCCTCTTACAAACACTGATAGATGATGTATCTCGTCTCTGAGCTAGCTGTGTTGTTAGATTGCTGCTAGTTCCTGAACTCGGTCTGCGATGGTGTTTCTTCACAAACTGACATTTGTAAAAGTCTGTATCTGGTCGGAGCTCACCTGCTCACAGACCTTTAGCATGCACTGGGCTGTAGCTTCTGTAAATATATTCTGCTGTGATTGCAGTCTGCCTTTTAATTCTTGGACAATTTGCTGTTTTTCTTGGAGGCTAAATTTAGCTCCGTGTTTGGTGTCAAAATGCCGACGTGAATTGTATCCTTCATCACCGACACGCATCATAACACAGAAGACAGACCCGTTTGTTCTCCTTGAAGCACAAACATGTATTCTCTTTCCCATCTTAAATTACATCTTCTTCCCTCTGCATCAATTCTTCTCTCCATGGACATTTTGGGATTATTTGTCGATCTTTTTCAACTCAATCACTTGTTGGAAAACCTCTTTACGGGCTGTTCCCTCTCCTGTCCACCTGTTTTTAAAAAAGAGGTAATAACTAATTAACCATATTGTTACCAAGTGACTGTTAGGAGGACAAGTAATCAATGTCCAGCCACGGTGATAATACTTCACAACATGCTATCTCAGAATTTCGACCATGGGGATATTTTTATTTTCAAGTCTAACTTTTAATTTATTTTCCAAAATAAAAAAAAAACAAAAAACTTTTTTTTTTTTTTTTTTGCTGGTGGATTCGCGGGCCACATAAAATGACGTGGCGGGCCGGATCCGGCCCACAGGCCTTGAGTTTGACACGTGTGCTCTACAGCATCAGCTACAGTCTCAAACGATCACCTTTTGCTTTTCATTGCAACAAAAAACCACAAGTTCAAATGTAAACTCATTTCCTGAAGGGCCAACATACATAAATGGTGACAATGATCAACAAAGGCACTTCACCTTCTCCATTTTATCCAAACCCTCCTGTCCTTACTCGTCTCCTGATCCCGCATCCTAACCTGTTAACAACATGTGGTGCCTGCTCGCTCTCCCATCTGCATTGTCCTCTTCCTCCTAATGTAAAAACATCCGATTAACTCAAAAAAAGGCATCATTTGTTTGGGCGTGATCCCAGAGCGTGTTGTTCTGGCCCCCGTGTACAACGCAGAGATCATTTGTTGGTGTTAACTAGCACACGTGTCGGAAATAAACACTGCGCTCGAATCCGCTCCATTAATAACACACCTTTGCTTTGGTGCCCGCTTGTTTCTGCTGCTGCAGCATTTTGTTACTTCACCGTCTTACTTTCCACGTCTTTTGCGGTGCACGAGCGCGTTTGCAAAGTAGGGTTTGTTTGTGTGCATGGGATGCTGTAGTGTCTGTCTATGCTGTACTTTACTTGTTGTATTTATGTAGAAGTGTGAACAGATATGACGAAATGAAACAGTGATCAGAAGATGATCAGATTGTACACTTGACTTGTTGAAAAGAAGAGTGTGTGTCTGTTTGTTTTTACCATAGAACCCAATGCTTTCTATATGTACTGTATGTACACAGTGTGTACAATGTGGGAAAGAAGTGGCAACCGTCAAACCGATAAATGGCACACTGGAAAGTCCTTTTCCTGGAATTTGTGAACATGCATCCTTGCAGTAATGTAGAAACAAAAAGAAGTAATGTGTGTGTGTGTGTGTGTGTGTGTGTGTGTGTGTGTTTATGACTATTTTTGGGTGGCTGGCATTCAGGAAAAACTCGCAGAATGTCACAAGAATCAAATAACCTTCGAAAAACCTACCATCCCCCTGCTCACAACAGAAAGAAGCATTCCTCTCATGAATATGTAAATACATCACAGAGGAGTCGGCGCTTATTTGAAGAACTGCTGCTTTTGTTTCCCAGCAATTAATAGTACAAACAACTAACCTCTCTCTCTCTCTCTCTCTCTCTCTCTCTCTCTCTCTCTCTCTCTCTGAGTGGAAGAAGTGCGGAGTTGAGAGCGTGTTCGAGAGCGATTAACACTGATTTTTCTGGTATTTTTTCGTCACTAGTTAACGTTGGATGTGATAGTGTATCTCACGGTGTTTGTGTGAACATTTAGCTGGTTTTAGGGTCTTTGTGAGTGGTTGCAGTCGATCAGTGCGAGCTGGTCGGCGTGCTAAACGCCACCATGGACATGACCGAACTCACGAGGAAACACGGCATAAAGATCCCGCCAACTTTCCCGGTTTCAGTGGAGGAATGCAGCCTGGCTGTGGGTGAACTTGTCGGATATAGCAGTGTGAAGTCCGCTGTGTGAATGAACAATGCCGTGGTCATCTTTTTAGATACCATCGGAAATGCGGAAGTGGTGATTGACAACGGAATCGAGGTGGGCGATAACTTCCTCCCCGTTTATCCTCTCAGCACACCGGCAGTGAAGGTAACAGTGTCCAACGTCCCACCGTTCATCAGAGATGAAGACATAACCAGAGAACTATCAAAAAACGGGAAGATAGTGTCTAAGGTGAAGAAGGTGTCCTCTCCGCAAGTCTCCTCTCCTGAAGCACGTGGTGTCTCACAGGAGACAGCTGCGCTTGATCCCAAACAACAGGAGCAAGGTGCTCAACCTAGTGTTCAAGACTAGTGACCTAGTAACTTTGACTATGTAATTTATGCAACAACTGATGACTTTAAATGTTTCAGTTGTGGAAAAGTGGGTCATCAGAGCAGAACTTGTCCTGAGAAAAACAGCTCTCATAAGGACCAGAACCAGAACCAGAACCAGACAGGTACTGAGGAGGGCAGAGGGGACAAACAGGACGGACAGGACGGGCCAGATGGGGTCCAAAAGAGGAGGGAGGAGGGGACGAGCGAGTTACAGGACGAGGGGACAAGTGAGACCCAGGAGGTGAGGGTGGAGGAAACAAGTGAGACCCAGGAGGTGAGGGAGGAGGGGACAAGTGGGGTACAGGAGGTGAGGGAGAGTACTGGAGGACAGGTAGGGAGGTGGACATGGAAGCAGACAAGGAGCAGCTCAAAGCCCCTCAGCTGAAGAGGAAACAGAGAGGAGACAGCGGAAGCTCACAGGCGAAGAAAGTGGCAACTAAAGAAAGTGGAGGAGCGGCAGAGTGTGAGTCCAATCTGGAGGAAGACTCTGAGTCCAGTCTGGAGGAGGATTCTGAGTCCAGTCAGGAGGAGGACGCTGCTGATGACAGTGAGCCCTCTAAACACGGTGCTGGGAGCTGTAGGATCTCTGGAGACTACAGTGTGGAGAAGATAAAGGAGTTTCTGAAGAGGAGTAAGAATGTGAGAGGAGCCAAAGTGGAGGACTACCTCTCTGACAAAGAGAAGCTCTCCAGCTCTGCCAGATCTCACATGAGAAGGACAGAGGAGGTCTCACGAAGCAGGAAGGCTTCAGACTGAAGAAAATAGTGAACAAAGAACTGGACATTGATGGAGCTAAGTGAGAGTCAGATCTCACAGTCTAAAGACAATCAAAGACACATTTATATTTGTTGGACTTTATTTTGTTTAACCGTTTTAAATGGTAAAGAAACATGTTCTAAGAAAATAAAGGTTTTCTAAAAATCTAAAAATCTCTCTCTGTCTGTCTGTCTGTCTCACTATAGATATAGTTCACACAGTGGATACAGCTCTCTCCTCACCCAGCTCCCTGGATGGATTTGGAACGGTTTAAAAATGGCGGCAAAAACAGATGGTCCATTTATAACTTTTGTTAATTCAAAGTTTATCTCTATTAAAGTTTGTAACATGAAGAAACTTCTACTTTTCCAATTTGGTAAATCTGAGTTAAGGCTCATGCACTGGTCAATTTTGAGATTTTAATTCAAATAACATGTCTTCTTTTAAACTAATGGAAAGAACATTTCTGTATAATGGGTGTTCTCTTAGAAGTCAGGAATAAATAGTTGTAATATTTTGAGATTTTTTTTTTTAATATTGCAAGAATTGAGTGGAAATTTTATGAAAATGAAAGCTGCGAGCAGCATTGATCGGACCCTCGCAACTTCACACATGCAGATTGTACTGAAAGGACTCTGGGTGACGCGGCCATGTCCAGTGGTCAAATGTGCTTCAATAAAATGAGACAAACAGTATCTTGGGTTTGGTCCTCATACCGAGGCACTATTCATTAAACAAAATTCAACTTCAGCACCAGAGTGGTGTGTTTCTGATCTTAGCTGTGTCCAAACCTCATTTGCCCCCTGTTTAGACACCCTAGTCCTTAAATCTTCATGATTTTCTGATAAATAGATGAAGGGGGGGGGGGTCTGTCACATTGGGGGGTCTGTCACATTATATGAGTAGCCAAATGCTGAGGGAAGGGGGCATCTGTCCACCCTGCACAGGCTAGTCCTCAAATATTAATAATGATAAAGAGCAAAAGCTGACCAGGGCCCGGGGCCCACAACAAGCGTCCCCTTATTAGAATAACCCCTGCAACTCTCTATGTCTCTCTCACACACACACACACACACACACACACAGACACACACACACACATATGCACTCAAGTGAATATGGACATGAACTTGTGCAGATGACAATATGACAGGCAATATGCACATACTGTATATGCGCACGCAAATGCATGCAGGCCAACAAAGACATATTCTGAAGACTGATAACGTGAGAGTATGCAAATGCACACAAATGGGACAGACATGCAAATGGTCACCCATAGGGACTGGGAAGAGGATTCCCCTCTGGCCAGAGAGCCCATACTATTCACCCCCCCAATACCCTCCTGACCCATGTCACACACAATCAGCCTTCCAGTCCAGCACACACACTCCCTGTCTGTTTCCAACACACCACATAACCCCCACCTACACACAGGGCCTGTGTCTCTCCCAATGCGTCCACACACACATACACACACACTGAGACGTGGCGGGTGCCTCACCCCTAGACCCCGTCGGTCATTAGTATGGAGGCCTGTCTGTGTTTGTTTGGCTTCTAATGGACCATTTAAATGCAGAATATTCACAGCAGACAGGGCCATCCTCGGGGACGGCGCACACAGAGGCCTGAATATGCTTTGGCTCCATTATCCTGGAGGAAGTTATCCTTATTATCATCACACAATGCCACACTGACTGGCAATGAGTTAGTGTGCTCTGGCCCTCGGCTGACTCTCTGTGAGTAGCGCGGTGAACAGAACGGGTTTGATCGCCAGAATTCACAGCACCTGCAACAGTGACTCCTTATTCTCATCTAACTCTGTTATATCATTTATTTCACATCTTACTTTCCTTGATACATTTACAACAATTTTTGTCTCAGTGACTTTGCTACTGTCTCCTTCAACCTACAGTATATGAAAAGATTTCTTTTTGTTGTTAAAAAGTCCTATTTTGAAAGTTTTGGCTTAGTTTGCTGAGTAAGGATAATTACGGCTCACAGCTGTTTGACAGTCAGGAGAAAACCCTGACATCATAGACGGGGCCAGACACGATGAATTGTACCGATGCATGTTCTCGACAGTATGTCCTCCAAGGCATTCATGATGTTGCATTCAGTTGTACACAAAATTGAACATTTCTGAACTCCTAAAAAATGTACAATAGAACGCCACTCAAAGGCGGAGTTCCAACTTGTAAATTCGGGGCAAATCCCTTTACCCCGACTTCAGGAAGAAGCAGTTGTCTGCATCCCGTTATTGTTCCCAGAGCGTCAAATACCAACAATGTGTCCCTTTATGCAGCCCTCGGCATCTGATACTGAAGCACAAGTAACGACAACGTAAAACCCATCCGCGCCATGATTAGACGGACAGAGAAGATGCCGTGATGATGTTTACAGACCACACAGAACTTTCAAGGAGATAAGCGAGTGTTTTTGTTTGAATTCACTATGTTAACCACACCGTAGTCAAGCGTCATGGTTGTTACACAGCATCGAACAAGTAATAGCAGAAATAATAAAAGAAAGATGATTACTATGAATAATTAAAAGAGCAGTGGATATAATGGAATCCTAATCTTCTTTAATGGCCAAGTATGCGTCCACAAGCAAATCATTTGAATAGGGACAAGGACAACAGAGCTGGACAGATAAAGGCAAAGAATAGAAAGCAAAAAAAGTAAAAAGCACCAATGACCAACAATAAAATAAGAGATAAGGCAAGCCTGAGCCAGCCCTAACTTTAAGCATTATGAAAGAGCAAAGTCTGAGGCCTACTCTTAAAGGTGGAGAGGGTTTCTGCCTCCCAAACTGAAACTGGGAGGTGGTTACAAAGGAGAGGAGATGGATAGCTGAAGGTTCTACTTTTGGAGGAACCAGAATGTTGCTTGCTCAGTGCTTATTGATTAACTTAAGTGATTTAATTTGTCCTCAATGTCTTACTGTTGTTGGGATCTGACCATGTGCTTCACCATGTGCCTTGAAACAAAGGAATATGGGCCGGCCTTTTCTGCAGGCAAGGCTCAGCCTGATTGCAGTTTGATAAGCACCAAACCCTAACAGAAACTATTTCACACCTAACCTCAGTGAAACTCTGAGGTAGTTTGGTTGAGAGAACGCGGCGCTGCTCTCATTGGACGAGGCCAGGGATGCCGAGGCGGGACTTCCAGTTTTACGGCAGCGACCAATTTACAAAACTGCTTAGCGCCCCTGAAAACATTGCTTATCCCCCTGACCCTGGTCGGACTAAGGAAGAACGAACACAACGTTGCTGTTTTTAGAAGAAACTCTTGGTAAACTGTTTTACATGACGAATGTTTTGTTTTTGTTTCGCAAGGGAAAGGGAGAAGTGAACAATTTGCCTGCAGAAGTGAAGAATACGGATTCTTCAGAGAAAGAGAAGGACATATCCTCCTTCTATTCAAGTCGATTCATGCCGGTTACAAGGACGGAGAATTCCCTAAATGAGCCAAAGAAATTCTCTGCTACAGAGAGAATCTATTGCGCAACACTTGGAGCCTGCGCAGAGTGCATTTCCCCACTCGAAGGCCCGACCGATCAGACCACGGAATCATCTCATAGGAAGGCTAACTTAAGGTGTCTGGGTCGGATTTAGGTCATCGTGTTTATTATCTTGTTTGTGTTGCTTAAGTTACTGTGTCATTTTTATAACTGCTGAGATTAACGACCGAGATCATTAATGCTGTGTAGAAACAACTATGTATTTCATACTGCTGCCATCGTGTTGAGATCACACACCGCTAGCGGAGGCAGAAGTTGTTTCTTATTAGTTCAAATGCCAGAACCGCGGCGAATCAAAGATCGTCAGTCGTGTTTCTGTAGATGAGAGAACAATCTTCCGTACTCCAACGCGACGGGGAGGATCTTAATCTGTTTTGTTTGCTTTCTCTCTTCTTTTACTAACACACACACGCACACACACACACACACACACACACACACACATATAGCGTTAAGCTAATGTAGCTCCGGGGTGAGCTAACTGCTTCAGACACGTGTAGATAACGAGACCTTTTATAGTCGCCATTTTTAGAGTCTCGCGACATCATACGTTGTCTGAGCGTGCCCTCGCCTCTCCCCCACACACACACACTACATGCACACACACACACACACACACACACTCAATCTTACCCCGCTTGTTGATTTTAGATAGCGTGCTCATGAATGTATAGTTGTTGTTAGTTTTGATATTAGTTGACTAGATCATTAGTATTAGAACGTAATAAACTCTGTTATATTTTAAAGAGCAGCTGTCTGTGATTACTTTGTGCATGTGTATTGTGATAATAGCTGTATATGTGGTCTGTGCTCGAACTTAAACCTTCACTTTCACTCTGAATGTGTAATAGTACTCAGACTATTGACATTGTGAGTGAACACTAATTATGAGACTTAGTTTATAGTTTGGTTATTGGTCCCTGTTCACAGGGTGGTGCCCTGTTATTATTAATAATCATTAATAATTGTTACTGACATTAATAATTATATTGATGTCAATCATTTAGTTTTCATATATGCTGATATCTCAAACACGCTCCTTTTTGTTCCCAACAATATTAAAAGTGTTTTTAAATTAAGTGAAAAATGTTCTATTGTAGCAAATTGTCTCATTCTTTCTTGTTTCAAGCCAAAGACCTTCTTTTCTAGAGCATTGTTTGAACAAGTCATGTTTTTTAGAGTGTACTTATTGTTGTCACTTCTCCAGTGTGAACACACTCTGGAGTTGTGTGCTCAACAGGATGTTCTACAGTAAAACAGTATGAAATTGTGGAGAAATTGCTAAATGCTTGGATTATTTGGGAGATGTTGTTTTCATGTAACCACACGTGTAAATAATGTCATTGCAGAATTCTGGCTTTCGGCAATCCACAGATATTGGTAAATACAAACATTAACCTTCAGGAATGAGCCTTTGCAGAACTTCAACTTGGAGGATTACAGGAGAAGGTTTACACAATAACAAGTATTCACAGAAACTCTCTTGTGAGCGACTGAATCAGAGGAAGATCACAATGAAGCAGAGCACTAAATCATTATCCTCCTGGCTGTTTCATGCTTGTACTGCTATATTTTGGATATGGCTTTCAAACATCCATATCAGTCAAACCCAAAACATGAGCTTAAAGCTGCTTCTTTAATATTCCTTGCTACAGGCAGATCTGTCTAGTGATCCAGGAAAGCCTGGCATGGTTGTTCCACTCTACTGTCAGATGGTGTTGTCATTTGTATTTATATTAGTGGATGTTTCAAAGTTTGATGAAGTGTCGGAGTGAGAGAGTAGGTGTTGCTGTCCAGTTAACTTCTCTCGGAGCAGAATACGTCTCTTTCTCTCTCTGCCTCATGGTTAATCTCATAAAAATGAAAAGGGACTTTGGCATGAGGCCGAGCAGAGTGCCATCCTCTGCCGCCGGCTGTTGATTAGCATAATGTTTTAGAGTTTGATATGTGCGTCTGTAAATTGTGTTTGTGAGTGGGTGTGTGTTCCTGAGTGTGAGGCACGCATGCCTGTATGTGTGCATATTGTGAATTTACATGTATGTCTATATGTCTGCATCACTGTGCATGCATACGTTTGTACAAAAAGTGTCTGTGCTGTTTGTTGTGTGTGTGTGTGTGTGTGTGTGTAAGCGAGGTGTTGAAGTGTGTAGATATGTATATGCATTTATATTTTTAAGCGCGTGTGTGTGTGTGTGTGTGTGTGTGTGTGTGTGTGTGGTATAGATGTTCAGTGCTCTCTCGGGAGCGGTGGTGGTGGTGGTGGTGGAGGAGGAGGAGGGCTGGAGGGAGGCTGCTGGCCCAGCGGGAGGCTCCAGATGTGGGGCTTTACGGAGCTGACATGCCCTGGCCCCTCTGGGCATATGTGTGCTAACCACAACCCCTCTTGCTCTGCAGCAGCCCCTTCTGCGGTCTGGGGGAGATATGTTGAGCTGGAGAGAAGGAAACCAGAGACACAGCCAGCAAATAGATTCTTAACATATAGAAGCTTTCACCTTCTGTATGTTGGGTAGGTAATGCTTTAGGACAGTGCAATGTAGAAAGTAAAGATACGATTTACCATCGGAAATCCTCACAAGTTATTTTTTGATTTTTTGACCTTAAATCATACAGGAGGAGTTGATACAGGAAGATCACATTAGCTTCTGTTTTTCAGCCTCTGTCAAGGTGACTTCCAAAAGATCAAAATCTCCTTTTTAGAAAATTACGGGAATTGTGCTCAGGACCCCCCCTATCTGACCTGTGAGCATGTACATTTGCCTTTGCCACACTGTCACACTGGACACCCCAGTGCTCCCACCTTTAAAACAGATTGCTTTATTCGTCTATTTGTCCAAGCAACCTGGTCTCACTTCCAACACGTAAAGTGCTGCAGTAGTTTTCATTATGTATGATAAGCTGCTTAGAGCTAGTGTTGGGAAGGTAAACAGCTCATAAATCCCTCTCTAATATCTATTTTACATTGCTTCAGACTACTGTATGTATTCAAGTCTCTTGCCAAAAACTCAATTTGACATTACATTTGAACACATCACAATAACTTTGCCCAATATCCATTTTTACCGGTGATTACTCTGAGCAACATTCATGGGAATGAATTACAAAATAATAGGCCTACGTGTTTGACTAAAACTAAGAGCTCATTTTAAATAATGTCACAGATTTCAATGGTTTTGTTGTTCACAATGTAGCATTTTCAAGGATCGGCATCCAGGAAGCATTAATGGCGATCACATATTTCCTGAATATCGGCCCTCTAATAAAGATCACATTTATTGTTCACTTGCCCAATCAGACCACTACATGAGACTTGCCCGAACACAGTTTATCTGCCCTGGGCAAGTGTCAGTGTCAAGCTCTGTACGTGGAATGACCGTACTGATATGGTGCCCATGAGCAAGGTACCAAAACCATGAACCATCTAAAAGAACTGCTTCGTTGTCACCAGTAGAAGCTGTTGCTTTACTGGGCAGCTCTACACTTTAAATGTGTCAAATGAAATGAGAATAGTGCTCATTTGAATTTGCCTGGAAAGAAAAGGTTAAAAACATGAAAGAAATACACACATTAAGAAAGTGATTAATGACTGAAAGCTCCATAGCAGCAGTGATGGTCTGCCTTATTGAATCAGTGTAACAGAGTGGACTGCAAACACAAAGAATCTCTTTAAAACAGGTTTGTTTACACTAATATCCCCTCATAATCTTCAGTAGGGAGGCACTCTCATAATCCCATGTGCAAAAGATTGCTCCCAGACACAGATGTACACAGTTTATAGGCCTGTATGTCCACACACACACACACACACACACGCGCGCGCACGTTCACACAACCATACAACCACACACACACACATACGCGCGCACGCACACACACACACACAACCATACAACCACACACACACATACGCACGCACGCACACATACACACACAACCGTACAACCACACACACACACACGCACGCACACACA
>NW_022281164.1:0-12789 GCF_004355925.1 Anarrhichthys ocellatus | reverse complement strand
GTGTGTGTGTGTGTGTGTGTGTGTGTGTGTGTGTGTGTGTGTGTGTGTGCAGCAGCAGCATCCAGGCTATTTGTCATGGCATAGGCTGTTTGCTGGGTCAGTCCAGATAAACCAGAGTGTCTGCAATATGCAAAGACTTTAAATTTCACTGCCCAGTGGCTCACTTGCTGAACACTAGAGAAAAGAGGAGGGGGGATGGGGGGGAGGGTTGTGAGAACACTACTGGGAATAAGGAGAGAGAGAACTAAATGGAAATAAGATATTGGAGGGCAGTGGGGGGGGAAAATAATGATTTGGCTAAACTGTAAAAAATATATAATAATAATAATTTTACAGGAAATGATCGTTGCCTTGAGAGTTGCCAAAGAAAAGGTTTGTAGGTTTCAGGGCGATTGATGCTGTTTTGAAGGCTTTTTCATGCTGAGGATAAACACATACTGACTACTTGGATTCATTTTGATGAAATTGTCTAAAGATAAGGAACAGACTGTAACAGGAGAGAATATCAGCTCCAACCCATAAATGTCAGGACTGGCCTTCAACAACCCACACAAGTCAAAGAGAACTGGCAGTTTAACCCAAACTTACTGTAGCTTTGTAATCAAAATTACCTTGAAGGCGCATGTGTGTGTGCACGCCTTATACCCCCACCCATCAGTCATAGCACACTAGCCTAAACACACAGTCCTACAGATGCTAGCGATCATTATGCTCTTCTGTTTTGTCAAACCTTTAGACTCGGCCTTTTTGCCTCTAGCTGACAACTGTATGAGGGGGGATTTCTTTTTTTTTGTTTCAATTTTGGCAAAGGATCAGACAAGCTGCACAGTGCTGTATTAAAATGTCAGCTTAGAATGAAAATAAACAACTTAAGGGTGGAAAAAAGGCGATACCGGCAATAACAACCCCACCCCTCGGAGAGACTTTCCCTGGGCCAGACTTGGTGTGACCCCGGGGCAGAGCGGAGATTGACAGGTGGGGTGGCAGGATCTCACAGCCGCGGGGGGGGTTACCTGTTTGAACGGCAGGAGCTTTAGGTCCTAGTTTGAGAATCTAAGAATAAACAACGATAAGGCTCAAACTTCATTCTATTATATATATATATATATATATATATATATATAAATAATAATATATAATTTATTTTGAAAATGATTAATATTCATTGACCACAATTCCTACTTCAACAGTTGTGGCATGCACATACTGGCATATTGTCAATAATAACAAAATAAAAAAATGAAGACAGAAATATCTGTTATTTAAATGTTAAGTATTTGTGATTCTGCAAAGCTTCATCATGAGACTCTGACCTGTTGATGGTTCTGGAGCTGGGCTGTAGGTGATGCCTGTTTATAGAGGGCAGTACAAAGGACTCACTAGAATGCACATTGTAGCATTTTAAGCATATGCTTTAAATCTGTATTGTCTATGATCCCGTATGCGCAGTGATACTCTACAGCAGGGGTGTCAAACTCATTTTCACTCTGGGCCACATCAGCATCATGTTTCCCTCAAAGGGCCGGTTGTAACTGTAAGACTGTGTAAATGTAACTACTGTAACTACTCCTAACATATTGTTAAATAACTCTCTCTGCTTTTGATTATTGTTTATTCAAGTGTAAAAATATTGTACATGCAGTTATATAAATGTAAAATGATATTTAAGCACATTTCTGTTATTATAACATAAATCATTTTAATTTAGGGTTAAGAAACCCACATTACTCTATCAAAGATCAAACTATTAACGAAAACAACAAAGACAAATATCATCAAACACAAGTTATGACATTAACTTTGTTCAAAGCTATTGTTGTCACCTCTCTGCATCACTAATGTCCCTGCCGTCGTCCCGTGCATGGCAGCTACATCCAAGAGCTCCTCACAGAGTCAGGTCTGCCTTCAGCCTCTTACAAACACTGATAGATGATGTATCTCGTCTCTGAGCTAGCTGTGTTGTTAGATTGCTGCTAGTTCCTGAACTCGGTCTGCGATGGTGTTTCTTCACAAACTGACATTTGTAAAAGTCTGTATCTGGTCGGAGCTCACCTGCTCACAGACCTTTAGCATGCACTGGGCTGTAGCTTCTGTAAATATATTCTGCTGTGATTGCAGTCTGCCTTTTAATTCTTGGACAATTTGCTGTTTTTCTTGGAGGCTAAATTTAGCTCCGTGTTTGGTGTCAAAATGCCGACGTGAATTGTATCCTTCATCACCGACACGCATCATAACACAGAAGACAGACCCGTTTGTTCTCCTTGAAGCACAAACATGTATTCTCTTTCCCATCTTAAATTACATCTTCTTCCCTCTGCATCAATTCTTCTCTCCATGGACATTTTGGGATTATTTGTCGATCTTTTTCAACTCAATCACTTGTTGGAAAACCTCTTTACGGGCTGTTCCCTCTCCTGTCCACCTGTTTTTAAAAAAGAGGTAATAACTAATTAACCATATTGTTACCAAGTGACTGTTAGGAGGACAAGTAATCAATGTCCAGCCACGGTGATAATACTTCACAACATGCTATCTCAGAATTTCGACCATGGGGATATTTTTATTTTCAAGTCTAACTTTTAATTTATTTTCCAAAATAAAAAAAAAACAAAAAACTTTTTTTTTTTTTTTTTTGCTGGTGGATTCGCGGGCCACATAAAATGACGTGGCGGGCCGGATCCGGCCCACAGGCCTTGAGTTTGACACGTGTGCTCTACAGCATCAGCTACAGTCTCAAACGATCACCTTTTGCTTTTCATTGCAACAAAAAACCACAAGTTCAAATGTAAACTCATTTCCTGAAGGGCCAACATACATAAATGGTGACAATGATCAACAAAGGCACTTCACCTTCTCCATTTTATCCAAACCCTCCTGTCCTTACTCGTCTCCTGATCCCGCATCCTAACCTGTTAACAACATGTGGTGCCTGCTCGCTCTCCCATCTGCATTGTCCTCTTCCTCCTAATGTAAAAACATCCGATTAACTCAAAAAAAGGCATCATTTGTTTGGGCGTGATCCCAGAGCGTGTTGTTCTGGCCCCCGTGTACAACGCAGAGATCATTTGTTGGTGTTAACTAGCACACGTGTCGGAAATAAACACTGCGCTCGAATCCGCTCCATTAATAACACACCTTTGCTTTGGTGCCCGCTTGTTTCTGCTGCTGCAGCATTTTGTTACTTCACCGTCTTACTTTCCACGTCTTTTGCGGTGCACGAGCGCGTTTGCAAAGTAGGGTTTGTTTGTGTGCATGGGATGCTGTAGTGTCTGTCTATGCTGTACTTTACTTGTTGTATTTATGTAGAAGTGTGAACAGATATGACGAAATGAAACAGTGATCAGAAGATGATCAGATTGTACACTTGACTTGTTGAAAAGAAGAGTGTGTGTCTGTTTGTTTTTACCATAGAACCCAATGCTTTCTATATGTACTGTATGTACACAGTGTGTACAATGTGGGAAAGAAGTGGCAACCGTCAAACCGATAAATGGCACACTGGAAAGTCCTTTTCCTGGAATTTGTGAACATGCATCCTTGCAGTAATGTAGAAACAAAAAGAAGTAATGTGTGTGTGTGTGTGTGTGTGTGTGTGTGTGTGTGTGTTTATGACTATTTTTGGGTGGCTGGCATTCAGGAAAAACTCGCAGAATGTCACAAGAATCAAATAACCTTCGAAAAACCTACCATCCCCCTGCTCACAACAGAAAGAAGCATTCCTCTCATGAATATGTAAATACATCACAGAGGAGTCGGCGCTTATTTGAAGAACTGCTGCTTTTGTTTCCCAGCAATTAATAGTACAAACAACTAACCTCTCTCTCTCTCTCTCTCTCTCTCTCTCTCTCTCTCTCTCTCTCTCTGAGTGGAAGAAGTGCGGAGTTGAGAGCGTGTTCGAGAGCGATTAACACTGATTTTTCTGGTATTTTTTCGTCACTAGTTAACGTTGGATGTGATAGTGTATCTCACGGTGTTTGTGTGAACATTTAGCTGGTTTTAGGGTCTTTGTGAGTGGTTGCAGTCGATCAGTGCGAGCTGGTCGGCGTGCTAAACGCCACCATGGACATGACCGAACTCACGAGGAAACACGGCATAAAGATCCCGCCAACTTTCCCGGTTTCAGTGGAGGAATGCAGCCTGGCTGTGGGTGAACTTGTCGGATATAGCAGTGTGAAGTCCGCTGTGTGAATGAACAATGCCGTGGTCATCTTTTTAGATACCATCGGAAATGCGGAAGTGGTGATTGACAACGGAATCGAGGTGGGCGATAACTTCCTCCCCGTTTATCCTCTCAGCACACCGGCAGTGAAGGTAACAGTGTCCAACGTCCCACCGTTCATCAGAGATGAAGACATAACCAGAGAACTATCAAAAAACGGGAAGATAGTGTCTAAGGTGAAGAAGGTGTCCTCTCCGCAAGTCTCCTCTCCTGAAGCACGTGGTGTCTCACAGGAGACAGCTGCGCTTGATCCCAAACAACAGGAGCAAGGTGCTCAACCTAGTGTTCAAGACTAGTGACCTAGTAACTTTGACTATGTAATTTATGCAACAACTGATGACTTTAAATGTTTCAGTTGTGGAAAAGTGGGTCATCAGAGCAGAACTTGTCCTGAGAAAAACAGCTCTCATAAGGACCAGAACCAGAACCAGAACCAGACAGGTACTGAGGAGGGCAGAGGGGACAAACAGGACGGACAGGACGGGCCAGATGGGGTCCAAAAGAGGAGGGAGGAGGGGACGAGCGAGTTACAGGACGAGGGGACAAGTGAGACCCAGGAGGTGAGGGTGGAGGAAACAAGTGAGACCCAGGAGGTGAGGGAGGAGGGGACAAGTGGGGTACAGGAGGTGAGGGAGAGTACTGGAGGACAGGTAGGGAGGTGGACATGGAAGCAGACAAGGAGCAGCTCAAAGCCCCTCAGCTGAAGAGGAAACAGAGAGGAGACAGCGGAAGCTCACAGGCGAAGAAAGTGGCAACTAAAGAAAGTGGAGGAGCGGCAGAGTGTGAGTCCAATCTGGAGGAAGACTCTGAGTCCAGTCTGGAGGAGGATTCTGAGTCCAGTCAGGAGGAGGACGCTGCTGATGACAGTGAGCCCTCTAAACACGGTGCTGGGAGCTGTAGGATCTCTGGAGACTACAGTGTGGAGAAGATAAAGGAGTTTCTGAAGAGGAGTAAGAATGTGAGAGGAGCCAAAGTGGAGGACTACCTCTCTGACAAAGAGAAGCTCTCCAGCTCTGCCAGATCTCACATGAGAAGGACAGAGGAGGTCTCACGAAGCAGGAAGGCTTCAGACTGAAGAAAATAGTGAACAAAGAACTGGACATTGATGGAGCTAAGTGAGAGTCAGATCTCACAGTCTAAAGACAATCAAAGACACATTTATATTTGTTGGACTTTATTTTGTTTAACCGTTTTAAATGGTAAAGAAACATGTTCTAAGAAAATAAAGGTTTTCTAAAAATCTAAAAATCTCTCTCTGTCTGTCTGTCTGTCTCACTATAGATATAGTTCACACAGTGGATACAGCTCTCTCCTCACCCAGCTCCCTGGATGGATTTGGAACGGTTTAAAAATGGCGGCAAAAACAGATGGTCCATTTATAACTTTTGTTAATTCAAAGTTTATCTCTATTAAAGTTTGTAACATGAAGAAACTTCTACTTTTCCAATTTGGTAAATCTGAGTTAAGGCTCATGCACTGGTCAATTTTGAGATTTTAATTCAAATAACATGTCTTCTTTTAAACTAATGGAAAGAACATTTCTGTATAATGGGTGTTCTCTTAGAAGTCAGGAATAAATAGTTGTAATATTTTGAGATTTTTTTTTTTAATATTGCAAGAATTGAGTGGAAATTTTATGAAAATGAAAGCTGCGAGCAGCATTGATCGGACCCTCGCAACTTCACACATGCAGATTGTACTGAAAGGACTCTGGGTGACGCGGCCATGTCCAGTGGTCAAATGTGCTTCAATAAAATGAGACAAACAGTATCTTGGGTTTGGTCCTCATACCGAGGCACTATTCATTAAACAAAATTCAACTTCAGCACCAGAGTGGTGTGTTTCTGATCTTAGCTGTGTCCAAACCTCATTTGCCCCCTGTTTAGACACCCTAGTCCTTAAATCTTCATGATTTTCTGATAAATAGATGAAGGGGGGGGGGGTCTGTCACATTGGGGGGTCTGTCACATTATATGAGTAGCCAAATGCTGAGGGAAGGGGGCATCTGTCCACCCTGCACAGGCTAGTCCTCAAATATTAATAATGATAAAGAGCAAAAGCTGACCAGGGCCCGGGGCCCACAACAAGCGTCCCCTTATTAGAATAACCCCTGCAACTCTCTATGTCTCTCTCACACACACACACACACACACACACACAGACACACACACACACATATGCACTCAAGTGAATATGGACATGAACTTGTGCAGATGACAATATGACAGGCAATATGCACATACTGTATATGCGCACGCAAATGCATGCAGGCCAACAAAGACATATTCTGAAGACTGATAACGTGAGAGTATGCAAATGCACACAAATGGGACAGACATGCAAATGGTCACCCATAGGGACTGGGAAGAGGATTCCCCTCTGGCCAGAGAGCCCATACTATTCACCCCCCCAATACCCTCCTGACCCATGTCACACACAATCAGCCTTCCAGTCCAGCACACACACTCCCTGTCTGTTTCCAACACACCACATAACCCCCACCTACACACAGGGCCTGTGTCTCTCCCAATGCGTCCACACACACATACACACACACTGAGACGTGGCGGGTGCCTCACCCCTAGACCCCGTCGGTCATTAGTATGGAGGCCTGTCTGTGTTTGTTTGGCTTCTAATGGACCATTTAAATGCAGAATATTCACAGCAGACAGGGCCATCCTCGGGGACGGCGCACACAGAGGCCTGAATATGCTTTGGCTCCATTATCCTGGAGGAAGTTATCCTTATTATCATCACACAATGCCACACTGACTGGCAATGAGTTAGTGTGCTCTGGCCCTCGGCTGACTCTCTGTGAGTAGCGCGGTGAACAGAACGGGTTTGATCGCCAGAATTCACAGCACCTGCAACAGTGACTCCTTATTCTCATCTAACTCTGTTATATCATTTATTTCACATCTTACTTTCCTTGATACATTTACAACAATTTTTGTCTCAGTGACTTTGCTACTGTCTCCTTCAACCTACAGTATATGAAAAGATTTCTTTTTGTTGTTAAAAAGTCCTATTTTGAAAGTTTTGGCTTAGTTTGCTGAGTAAGGATAATTACGGCTCACAGCTGTTTGACAGTCAGGAGAAAACCCTGACATCATAGACGGGGCCAGACACGATGAATTGTACCGATGCATGTTCTCGACAGTATGTCCTCCAAGGCATTCATGATGTTGCATTCAGTTGTACACAAAATTGAACATTTCTGAACTCCTAAAAAATGTACAATAGAACGCCACTCAAAGGCGGAGTTCCAACTTGTAAATTCGGGGCAAATCCCTTTACCCCGACTTCAGGAAGAAGCAGTTGTCTGCATCCCGTTATTGTTCCCAGAGCGTCAAATACCAACAATGTGTCCCTTTATGCAGCCCTCGGCATCTGATACTGAAGCACAAGTAACGACAACGTAAAACCCATCCGCGCCATGATTAGACGGACAGAGAAGATGCCGTGATGATGTTTACAGACCACACAGAACTTTCAAGGAGATAAGCGAGTGTTTTTGTTTGAATTCACTATGTTAACCACACCGTAGTCAAGCGTCATGGTTGTTACACAGCATCGAACAAGTAATAGCAGAAATAATAAAAGAAAGATGATTACTATGAATAATTAAAAGAGCAGTGGATATAATGGAATCCTAATCTTCTTTAATGGCCAAGTATGCGTCCACAAGCAAATCATTTGAATAGGGACAAGGACAACAGAGCTGGACAGATAAAGGCAAAGAATAGAAAGCAAAAAAAGTAAAAAGCACCAATGACCAACAATAAAATAAGAGATAAGGCAAGCCTGAGCCAGCCCTAACTTTAAGCATTATGAAAGAGCAAAGTCTGAGGCCTACTCTTAAAGGTGGAGAGGGTTTCTGCCTCCCAAACTGAAACTGGGAGGTGGTTACAAAGGAGAGGAGATGGATAGCTGAAGGTTCTACTTTTGGAGGAACCAGAATGTTGCTTGCTCAGTGCTTATTGATTAACTTAAGTGATTTAATTTGTCCTCAATGTCTTACTGTTGTTGGGATCTGACCATGTGCTTCACCATGTGCCTTGAAACAAAGGAATATGGGCCGGCCTTTTCTGCAGGCAAGGCTCAGCCTGATTGCAGTTTGATAAGCACCAAACCCTAACAGAAACTATTTCACACCTAACCTCAGTGAAACTCTGAGGTAGTTTGGTTGAGAGAACGCGGCGCTGCTCTCATTGGACGAGGCCAGGGATGCCGAGGCGGGACTTCCAGTTTTACGGCAGCGACCAATTTACAAAACTGCTTAGCGCCCCTGAAAACATTGCTTATCCCCCTGACCCTGGTCGGACTAAGGAAGAACGAACACAACGTTGCTGTTTTTAGAAGAAACTCTTGGTAAACTGTTTTACATGACGAATGTTTTGTTTTTGTTTCGCAAGGGAAAGGGAGAAGTGAACAATTTGCCTGCAGAAGTGAAGAATACGGATTCTTCAGAGAAAGAGAAGGACATATCCTCCTTCTATTCAAGTCGATTCATGCCGGTTACAAGGACGGAGAATTCCCTAAATGAGCCAAAGAAATTCTCTGCTACAGAGAGAATCTATTGCGCAACACTTGGAGCCTGCGCAGAGTGCATTTCCCCACTCGAAGGCCCGACCGATCAGACCACGGAATCATCTCATAGGAAGGCTAACTTAAGGTGTCTGGGTCGGATTTAGGTCATCGTGTTTATTATCTTGTTTGTGTTGCTTAAGTTACTGTGTCATTTTTATAACTGCTGAGATTAACGACCGAGATCATTAATGCTGTGTAGAAACAACTATGTATTTCATACTGCTGCCATCGTGTTGAGATCACACACCGCTAGCGGAGGCAGAAGTTGTTTCTTATTAGTTCAAATGCCAGAACCGCGGCGAATCAAAGATCGTCAGTCGTGTTTCTGTAGATGAGAGAACAATCTTCCGTACTCCAACGCGACGGGGAGGATCTTAATCTGTTTTGTTTGCTTTCTCTCTTCTTTTACTAACACACACACGCACACACACACACACACACACACACACACACATATAGCGTTAAGCTAATGTAGCTCCGGGGTGAGCTAACTGCTTCAGACACGTGTAGATAACGAGACCTTTTATAGTCGCCATTTTTAGAGTCTCGCGACATCATACGTTGTCTGAGCGTGCCCTCGCCTCTCCCCCACACACACACACTACATGCACACACACACACACACACACACACACTCAATCTTACCCCGCTTGTTGATTTTAGATAGCGTGCTCATGAATGTATAGTTGTTGTTAGTTTTGATATTAGTTGACTAGATCATTAGTATTAGAACGTAATAAACTCTGTTATATTTTAAAGAGCAGCTGTCTGTGATTACTTTGTGCATGTGTATTGTGATAATAGCTGTATATGTGGTCTGTGCTCGAACTTAAACCTTCACTTTCACTCTGAATGTGTAATAGTACTCAGACTATTGACATTGTGAGTGAACACTAATTATGAGACTTAGTTTATAGTTTGGTTATTGGTCCCTGTTCACAGGGTGGTGCCCTGTTATTATTAATAATCATTAATAATTGTTACTGACATTAATAATTATATTGATGTCAATCATTTAGTTTTCATATATGCTGATATCTCAAACACGCTCCTTTTTGTTCCCAACAATATTAAAAGTGTTTTTAAATTAAGTGAAAAATGTTCTATTGTAGCAAATTGTCTCATTCTTTCTTGTTTCAAGCCAAAGACCTTCTTTTCTAGAGCATTGTTTGAACAAGTCATGTTTTTTAGAGTGTACTTATTGTTGTCACTTCTCCAGTGTGAACACACTCTGGAGTTGTGTGCTCAACAGGATGTTCTACAGTAAAACAGTATGAAATTGTGGAGAAATTGCTAAATGCTTGGATTATTTGGGAGATGTTGTTTTCATGTAACCACACGTGTAAATAATGTCATTGCAGAATTCTGGCTTTCGGCAATCCACAGATATTGGTAAATACAAACATTAACCTTCAGGAATGAGCCTTTGCAGAACTTCAACTTGGAGGATTACAGGAGAAGGTTTACACAATAACAAGTATTCACAGAAACTCTCTTGTGAGCGACTGAATCAGAGGAAGATCACAATGAAGCAGAGCACTAAATCATTATCCTCCTGGCTGTTTCATGCTTGTACTGCTATATTTTGGATATGGCTTTCAAACATCCATATCAGTCAAACCCAAAACATGAGCTTAAAGCTGCTTCTTTAATATTCCTTGCTACAGGCAGATCTGTCTAGTGATCCAGGAAAGCCTGGCATGGTTGTTCCACTCTACTGTCAGATGGTGTTGTCATTTGTATTTATATTAGTGGATGTTTCAAAGTTTGATGAAGTGTCGGAGTGAGAGAGTAGGTGTTGCTGTCCAGTTAACTTCTCTCGGAGCAGAATACGTCTCTTTCTCTCTCTGCCTCATGGTTAATCTCATAAAAATGAAAAGGGACTTTGGCATGAGGCCGAGCAGAGTGCCATCCTCTGCCGCCGGCTGTTGATTAGCATAATGTTTTAGAGTTTGATATGTGCGTCTGTAAATTGTGTTTGTGAGTGGGTGTGTGTTCCTGAGTGTGAGGCACGCATGCCTGTATGTGTGCATATTGTGAATTTACATGTATGTCTATATGTCTGCATCACTGTGCATGCATACGTTTGTACAAAAAGTGTCTGTGCTGTTTGTTGTGTGTGTGTGTGTGTGTGTGTGTAAGCGAGGTGTTGAAGTGTGTAGATATGTATATGCATTTATATTTTTAAGCGCGTGTGTGTGTGTGTGTGTGTGTGTGTGTGTGTGTGTGGTATAGATGTTCAGTGCTCTCTCGGGAGCGGTGGTGGTGGTGGTGGTGGAGGAGGAGGAGGGCTGGAGGGAGGCTGCTGGCCCAGCGGGAGGCTCCAGATGTGGGGCTTTACGGAGCTGACATGCCCTGGCCCCTCTGGGCATATGTGTGCTAACCACAACCCCTCTTGCTCTGCAGCAGCCCCTTCTGCGGTCTGGGGGAGATATGTTGAGCTGGAGAGAAGGAAACCAGAGACACAGCCAGCAAATAGATTCTTAACATATAGAAGCTTTCACCTTCTGTATGTTGGGTAGGTAATGCTTTAGGACAGTGCAATGTAGAAAGTAAAGATACGATTTACCATCGGAAATCCTCACAAGTTATTTTTTGATTTTTTGACCTTAAATCATACAGGAGGAGTTGATACAGGAAGATCACATTAGCTTCTGTTTTTCAGCCTCTGTCAAGGTGACTTCCAAAAGATCAAAATCTCCTTTTTAGAAAATTACGGGAATTGTGCTCAGGACCCCCCCTATCTGACCTGTGAGCATGTACATTTGCCTTTGCCACACTGTCACACTGGACACCCCAGTGCTCCCACCTTTAAAACAGATTGCTTTATTCGTCTATTTGTCCAAGCAACCTGGTCTCACTTCCAACACGTAAAGTGCTGCAGTAGTTTTCATTATGTATGATAAGCTGCTTAGAGCTAGTGTTGGGAAGGTAAACAGCTCATAAATCCCTCTCTAATATCTATTTTACATTGCTTCAGACTACTGTATGTATTCAAGTCTCTTGCCAAAAACTCAATTTGACATTACATTTGAACACATCACAATAACTTTGCCCAATATCCATTTTTACCGGTGATTACTCTGAGCAACATTCATGGGAATGAATTACAAAATAATAGGCCTACGTGTTTGACTAAAACTAAGAGCTCATTTTAAATAATGTCACAGATTTCAATGGTTTTGTTGTTCACAATGTAGCATTTTCAAGGATCGGCATCCAGGAAGCATTAATGGCGATCACATATTTCCTGAATATCGGCCCTCTAATAAAGATCACATTTATTGTTCACTTGCCCAATCAGACCACTACATGAGACTTGCCCGAACACAGTTTATCTGCCCTGGGCAAGTGTCAGTGTCAAGCTCTGTACGTGGAATGACCGTACTGATATGGTGCCCATGAGCAAGGTACCAAAACCATGAACCATCTAAAAGAACTGCTTCGTTGTCACCAGTAGAAGCTGTTGCTTTACTGGGCAGCTCTACACTTTAAATGTGTCAAATGAAATGAGAATAGTGCTCATTTGAATTTGCCTGGAAAGAAAAGGTTAAAAACATGAAAGAAATACACACATTAAGAAAGTGATTAATGACTGAAAGCTCCATAGCAGCAGTGATGGTCTGCCTTATTGAATCAGTGTAACAGAGTGGACTGCAAACACAAAGAATCTCTTTAAAACAGGTTTGTTTACACTAATATCCCCTCATAATCTTCAGTAGGGAGGCACTCTCATAATCCCATGTGCAAAAGATTGCTCCCAGACACAGATGTACACAGTTTATAGGCCTGTATGTCCACACACACACACACACACACACGCGCGCGCACGTTCACACAACCATACAACCACACACACACACATACGCGCGCACGCACACACACACACACAACCATACAACCACACACACACATACGCACGCACGCACACATACACACACAACCGTACAACCACACACACACACACGCACGCACACACA
>NW_022281163.1:0-12803 GCF_004355925.1 Anarrhichthys ocellatus | reverse complement strand
TGTGTGTGTGTGTGTGTGTGTGTGTGTGTGTGTGTGTGTGTGTGTGTAGGGGAAGAACAGAAACCGTGCATTTCAAAGTTTTGCATGTGACACAGATAGTTATGGTGGTTGGAGAAAGGACGTCTTTGTTGTGGCTCTTCTGTTTCTCTCTCTGAGATCTCTAGCTAGCTGTGTGTACAGTTAGTGATTTATTATGGTCCCTGATGCGAGCATCCACCAAACGCAATGACACACCGTTAAAAGTTGTGATCCAAGGCCTGATTTATTCGATGTCTTTATGTATGTTTGACCAACTTACACGCTGTTGAACAAACCTATATTTTTGCTTTTTTTTCCGTTGCTGTATTCATTGACCATCAGTGGTGATGTTTCTCATATTGTGGGTGTGGTGAAGTCATTCTAGACTGCATGATAGACTAAGATCCATAGAGAGTGAATGAACTTAAGCAGACTTCAGTGTGAACATCACTAGCAAACACAGGAAGTTCCTAAAGAAATACTTTACTTGAGACAGAAGGACATGAATCACTAATGAGAAGGATCTTGAAGAAAAGAACGAAGGTATTTGGCTTTTATTCAACCTTGGTGTTGTCTTTAGTTCAGAGTTAACATCTCTGTTGTAGATAAAGGTGATTCATTCGTTGGATTATTATCAGCCCACTCATTCAGCCTCCTATTTACTGTCAACCAAGCAGCAGCAAAAAGCCTCTCCCTTGGTTCCAGCTTTGAGAAGCAGTTGTTTCTTTGTACACAAATGATTGAACTATGGAACGATCAAAGGATGGAGGAAATAGGAATTCATTCGCAAGGTGTTTTGTTTTTTATTTTGAATTCCTCCACTTTCATGTTGCTGCCAATATATTTTTATTCATCCACGTGTTTTTTTCTCAGCTAAAAGCATTAGTAACTGTTCATAGAGTTAGGATTTTGACAATAATGATACATATTCTAAATGAAGTGTTAGACGCTCATGAATACATATGGGTCCCGGTGTCTTCAAATACCATTACATATGAGCGTTACGTAAGAAGTCCCTTTGAGTACGAATTGCATTCCCCCATCTGTGGACGTCCCATCTCCACTCCCTTCAACACCATTCCTCCCAAATATTTATCAACCCTCCTCATCATAATCTCATTAATCTCCATGAAACGGAGTAATCACCGACATTATTCCTTTTGGTTTCGTGCTGCTAATAGCATTTCGTCCTCTGGGTCTTTGAAAAGAAACAAGACCAAGCCTGTTGAATATTGCATGAGGGGATGCCTGCGCGGTTGAGTGGAGCCACAGCAGTGTGTTCATAGCACGGGAGCAGCAGGCGCAAATCAGGGATTTGCAATAGAATCTGCAAAGAAATGCAAACATTTGGAAGGGCAGACATCTGTTTCCAACCTCATTCAATTCACTTTTTTTTCCGAAGTCCCCATCTACTAGGTAGCTGCCTTTGGCTGGTGAGAAGCTCTGCTCCGGCTTTTTGGTGTTACGCCCCAGATTTCCCCAACAAGTTGAGGGTTTTGAAAATCAGGCCATTGCTTTTTATAGCTCTAGTTATCATACAATTCCATACCACCTCTGTTTTACACCAACCGACAAAAGGTCGGTCGCGTATGTAGGGCGTTACGATCCAAGGCATCGCAGTCCTCTAATGAAAAGAACTTTCACAATGGAAATACAGTGTGTTTTGTATACTGTGACTTGTTTGGTGCCATCTGTGCAGCTCACTGCCTCGCATGTGAATACGGGAGCGAAGGCAACGTTCTCCTCAGTGGCCTCCTCTCAAGCATTCCGCTCTGTACATCGTCGCTCATTGTTAATTTAAGAAGATATGACACAAAAGTCCGGCTCCCGAAGGAGATGTTGTGATGCGTGTGCAGGTCTGAGGGGAGGAGCTTGCCTAGCCACTGGGTTTCTGCTCTGTCGGAGCTGATCCAGGGAGTCGGCCCGATGAAATATTCAGCCCGTTACAGTCAGGCGGGTTTCTTAGGAGGAGGAAGCGCAATTTATTTTTTGTTGCTCTTGTTCTTGTATCAACCCCCTTTTTTACATCAGGAAAACTCCACAGAGCACGGATGCTCCTCCTCAGCGTCGGTCCCCAGTTCCCATCGACAAAGACGAACACAGTCCTCCATTACTGTTAGCTTAGAAGCTCCGCTGGAGCAGCCCGGGCACTGAGGGGTGCAATAGTGAAGCTTTTTCCCTGCCCTATCAGCAGGGTTTATGGGGTGGCTGATCAATATTGATGACTCAGCTATTACCACGCTATGTGTTTTTCAGAAATCCTTTTCTCTAGTTTGAGATTCATGCAAGCGTCATATTCTATTTTAATAAAATCTTAAGTATTGTAACGTTAACGTGGCACATTGAAAGCCTTTCTCCGTCTTGATAAAGGACTGTGGACAACAATGTCATATTAATAATAATAAATGATAATCAAGATGGAGTACTTGAAGCTCCTTTCATTGCCTTCCCCCACAGCACCTCAATGGTTGCTGTGGGAAGCCAGTCATGTACTTGTATGTTAACCTCTAGCTCTGAGGCTAATATGTTCACAACTTCACCTATGTCCATTGTTTGCATTCATCATTCAGCAAGTTCTGCTTTTTTATCTTGCTCCATTATACTAACGGTGCATGTCTGTTAATTAACAGAAACGTGCCTGAAGAATTCCATTGACAGAAGTGAACGCAAAAAGCTACGGGGCGTCTTTACTTTGTGACGAGGACTCCAAGTGCTCTCCGCTGTGACTCATCGTGTTAATTAATTGGGAATTACCCACCACGTAGTTAGAATCATATTACCCACAGGTCTCCGGCTGATTCGCCAAGAAAGAGGATTTTCAATATTGTATTAGAGAGACCACCTGAGGAGGAAGGAGACTACACTCCTGTTTAGATAAAACTGGAAGTCAGTGAGCTCCTTTGCTGCCATCTGCCTCTGCTCCGCATGTTACGACGATAGGCGAACCATCCTCTGAACGCTGTTTCGCCATTCTCCTTTCTGTACCACCCAAGCAAATGTGCGGCACGTCTTGTTATCAAGTCCAATTTGTCTCGGTTTGGGGGAAATTAATGTCGATGTGGAAAAAGTGAACATTTTAAAAAGCCGCTTGAATGATATTTGAGATCTGCAATTAGGCATAAGGAGCAATCGGTGCTTGTAAAAAGACCATCTGTGTCTTTGATCTCTCCTGATTGTCATCTCTAAAGCAAGTTTCTCTCTGAGAATTTGATGTTTAGGAGCTTTTTCTTTTTTCTACAACAAATGAATATAATAGTCTGTAGAGACGGGGCTTTCTCTATGTCTGTTCTGGAGTGCAGCCAAGTCACTTTGGACTGCTTCATTTTGTTGGGAGCTTTAAATTCCGCCCCCCACACACACACACACACACACACACTGTCTTGGCACGCGCCGAAGGCTTGTCTCAGAGGACTCTGCAGAGTGCACTGCAACTCCCCCGTCGCTGTAAAGCTGAGCAATCTTTGAATCAGATCGTCAAGGTGACCTGGCAACCGCCAAAGCTCAAAGACCCCCCCCGGCGAAAGACCGCGCGTTTAACCTCGACACTCGAAGTATGTTCCTCCGCTCGCCGTGGCCTTCTTTAAAACAGTTCTTCACAAGCAGTCGGCTTTCGGTCAACTCAAAGCACAGCCACGTTATCAGCATAGACGGGCTTAAGTGCAGATGAGAGGAACCGATTAAAGGGAAACAAGCCGGCCGTGTTTCAAAGCCATCGATTTCCACGGGCTTTGTTTGCAAAAGATCGTCGTGTGTAGAAACACTTACTCAAACACACTCGCTTCTGATATCAGAGCTCCACTCTCAGCGCTCGGCAGCGGCCTTTTTTTTTTAACTAAAGAACTGCAGTAAAACTGTGGACACACACACACACAACGCTAAAGCTCCGATTGACAGCGAGGATGCCATTTATTTTATCGTATGACAAGCTGCTCTGCTTCTTTTTTTAATGGCTTTGAATTGAAGGAAAATTGAATCTCAAGATGAGAGATCATGGATGGTAAAAGGCGAAATTGGTTATGATGCTCAAAAACATAAAGACATATTGCCTGTTGTTTCTTTCACGGTTTCTTCTTTTCGATACAAAACGTTTTTTTAATATATATTTTCATTAGTATATATTTCTTTTTTTCAGCCTAAAAGCCTGCATAAGAACATATACAGAGCTAAAGCTGCAGTTTGTAGTTTTATGCAGTTGTGACTCGGCCAGATTTTGGCGGTGAGGATAAATGCCGCTCATTCTGAATCTGTCATAAGACCAAATCAATTTCACACTGCACCAGTGGGCAACTGGGTTACAAGCTGTCTGCTCTCAGGTGGCAGGTCAATAGACCACCCGTTCATTTCTGCATGTAGACTCAAGCAACAGGCTGCTTTACATTTTATGATCCAGAGTGTTTATCTTTTTTATTTCATGACTGTTAACATTGTAATTTAATAAAATGATGCAATATAGGTAATGACATGTACGTTTTAAGCATAACAACTCTTATAGTTATTGATTTTCAGAACAAACTTTGGAAAATCAATAACGCCATTATCTTCCGCTGGAGAACTACTGAACATGTCCGCATGTCTCCAGCCCCCCCCCCATCCCCTCCCTCCATTGTGAGCCTTTGTAAAGAATGAGTCATTATTCTCTCATTTTCCGCCTGCCTTCGGGTCCCATCCTTGCCTGCGATGAATTATAGATGGTGAGCCCGAATTGACTGGTTGATAAATGTGTAATTAGCTTCTGGAAGTAGTTTTTAAATTTTTTTGTTTGAAAAGATAGTTTCAAACTCGGGGTGTTGTTTGCGATCCATCAGACTGGAAATTCACATCAGATGAAAGGATCTGTTTGTGAAAAAAAACGAGTTGGCTCTTTTGTTATCTGTCTGTTATGCCATTGTGTTAACAGTCATTTTGTTAGTATTGATTGTCATCTCTCTCTGTGTGTCTGCTGTGCTGCGCAGTCATTTTTCCTGCTGGATTTAAATTAAACTGAAGGATGTTTTGATCAGATTTGTCATGCAAACTCTCTCTCACACACACACATAAACCTTTGAGGTGTATGTGAGCTGTCGCACCTGTGATGCACGTGTGTGTGTGTGTTCGCTGTTGGATCCATAAGCTCCACGTCTAGGGGACTCTTGTCAGCCTTCAACAACAGCTAAATGATAACGGTGCCAGTGAAGATCCTTTTATTCCTTTGCACAATAAAAAGCTTAACGATTAATGAGCCAACGCCTTTTTTTGTGTGTGTTGGGGGGTTTAGAAAAAATAACTCTAATACCCACAATTCAATGGGGCCTTAAAAAAGAAGCGCAGCTGTTTGAAGAGACAGATTATCTTTTATTCTGCCAAAACCTTCAGCCAGTGACATTTAGTAGTTGCAATAGAGTGAGAAGGTGAAGGTGGCAGATGTGCCGCACGCTTTGTTAGTAAAGCACAGAGCACCGCTGTGTAATGTCAGAGGAAATCGGTCCATCCTGGTCTGAGAATGGCTGTCGCCACCGCTGCACGTGCTGAAATGACTACACGAACTACAAAAATAACCTCACCGACCTCTGCTCTTCTCCTTCTGCAGTTGGGACGACAGCAGCTCGGTGAGCAGCGGCCTGAGCGACACTCTGGACAACATCAGTACGGATGATCTGAACACGGCCACCTACTCCGCTGACAGCTCATCGCGCAAAAGCAAAGGAGCGCAGGTGAGGACACGTGCACGAACCGCTCGGTCACGCCCTGACCTTTCCTCTAGCGCCACCATCAGGTCAAAACGTTTCATTTATTTTCAATACTTTGGTTCTTCGCCAAAATACCTGCAAAACTAGCGGCATTCCCGTCAGCCTCAGCTGTTCCTTCTGTTTAGTGCTAACTAGCAACAGTTTCATGCTAACATCCTAAACTAAGATGGTGAACATGGTATGCATTACACATGCTAAACATGCTAGCATCATCATAGTGAGCATGTTGCCGTGCTAGCATTTATCTCAAAGCACCACTGTGTCTACATTCAGCCTCACAGAGCTGCTAGCATGTAGCTATATGTCTTGTTAGCTATACAGCAGCTTGTAGATGGAGTTAATTGACATCAGTGGTACAGTAATTACCTTCCAAGCCAGAACTCATTATGTGGTGTGATTTTTATTGCGTATTCTTCTTTTACACAAGAAGTTCAGTTTACCGGTCACACAGGGCTTTACCTCTATAAAACAGATTCTGCCTTTGTAGTTTGTAGTCCGGGTAGTATTGACCAATCACGTTCGAGCAGGCTCCTCCGCGAATCGCCACCTTATTGTGGTGGAGGAGTTTGAGTGGCTCAGTGATCCTGGGAGCTATGTTGTCCGGGGCATTAGCCCCTGGTAGGGTCTCCCAAGGCAAACAGGTTTCAGGGGAGAGCCCAGACTAAGAGCGGTTCAAAACGACCCCTATGATAGTTAGCCCACGGACTTTAGCCACCTCGCCCGGACCAGGAAAACCGGGGCATCCTCCCGGAGCGAGACCCAGGAGGGGAGCTCGTAGGCAAGCGTCTGGTGGCCGGGCCTTTGCCCATGGGGCCCGGTCGGGCTCAGCCCAAATAAACACCATGAAGCAGCCACCCTCTGGACCCACCACCCGCAGGGACAAGCATCGGGGTCGGGTGCTATGCAGACCGGGCAGCGGGTCGGGCGGGAGGCCTGGGCATGCCAATCGCCGGCGGCATAGACTAGCTCTAGGGACATGGAACGTCACCTCGCTAGCGGGGAAAGAGCCAGAGCTGGTGCAGGAGGTGGAGCGATACCAGCTAGAAATAGTTGGACTCACCTCCACACACAGCGTTGGCTCTGGAACCAAGCTCCTGGAGAGGGGTTGGACTTTGTCCTTTTCCGGAGTTGCCCAGGGTGAGAGGCGCCGGGTGGGAGTGGGGATACTCACGAGCCCCCGGCTGAGCGCCGCTGTGTTGGAGTTCTCCCCGGAGAACGAGAGGGTCGCCTCCATGCGCCTACGGGTTGCAGGGAGCAAGGCTCTGACTGTGGTTTGTGCTTATGCACCAAACAGCAGTTCGGAGTATCCGGCCTTCTTGGAGTCGGTGGGAGGGGTCCTGGAAAGATGGAGCGGGAGATCGACAGGCGGATCGGTGCGGCTGCAGCAGTAAAGCAGGCGCTGCACCGGACCGTCTTGGTGAAGAGGGAGCTGAGCCGGAAGGCAAAGCTCTCAATTTACCACTCGGTCTACGTTCTTACCCTCACCTATGGTCACGAACTCTGGGTCGTGACCGAAAGGACAAGGTCGCGGCTACAAGTGGCCAAAATGAGTTTCCTCCGTAGGGTGGCCGGGCTCAGCCTTAGAGATAGGGTAAGGAGCTCGGTCATCAGGAGGGAGCTTGGAGTCGAGCCGCTACTCCTTCACGTCGAAAGGAGTCAGCTGAGGTGGTTCGGGCATCTAATTAGGATGCCTACTGGACGCCTCCCACTGGAGGTTTTCCAGGCACGTCCAACTGGGAAGAGACCCCGGGGAAGACCCAGAACACGCTGGAGAGATTACATCTCCCAGCTGGCCTGGGAACGCCTCGGGATCCCCCAGAATGAGCTGGAACATGTTGCCGGTGAGAGAGAGGTCTGGGTCGGCCTGCTTGGCCTGCTGCCACCGCGACCCGACCCCGGATAAGCGGTGGAAATGGATGGATGGATGGACGTTCGAGCAGGCTTTGGTTGAATGCGGGTAAACTGTCCGAGTGGAGAGTAAAAGAGGCGGAGCTCTTTGGCTGAAATCCAATCTGGGAACCCGCTATCGTCTTTTCATTGGTTTAAAATGAGCTCGTAAACTGGCTACTTGTGAAAGAATCCGGTTGTACACGTTGTCTCTCAACTTCAACTCCAGTTTTAAAGTGCTCCTCTTGGCAGGGAGGGTTTAATGGAAGATGCTGTTTGGTTGCATCGCGGGAAACGTAGGTAGTGTGTTTGTAGCTTGACCCATACCAGGAAGTGAAGTAAGGACATCTTGGCAGATTTTGACCATTCTTTTTTTAACCTGTCTCTTATGAGTCCCTCAACTTTATGAAAGTGCAGTACTAAATCCCCGGAGTAGCTTTTTAACACAAAACAGGACAGGGAAAGTTTACAAAGCAGTTACAGAAAATGAGCTGTAAAAGACTGAAAATAAGTCACATTTTTGTGCTATAAAAAGATTGAATTGCCAGATCTGACAAAATATCTATATCAAATGCGGAGCTGCAAGTGTGCTGGTTTAGCATGAAACCCAAGGCCAGGCTGTGTGTGAGCTCTGAAATCACAGCTGAGGGAATTAACTGTGAACCGAAGGCCACCGCTCAGCTCTCCTCGCAGGCGTTAGCTGTATTCTGCCAAGTATCTTTGGCCCCTCATGAAATACTCAACAGACCGGGCTCTTAAGAGACTCTGGTGTTGCTAAGGAGACCGGCCATCTGTCAAGGTAGGCTAGTTATCACTGCTGTGTGTGTGTGTGTATGGGCGTATTTGCACGAGTCCCAAAAGAGGAGATTTTGACATGGGTGATTCCAGAGATAGCTACGACTTCACACACAAACACACACCCCAATGCTCCGTTGGTGCAGGGACTTATATCTCGCTGTGTTGGCTGTATGATCTTACGTACTCTTTTAGGTACTGCTGTCATTGTTTTACAGAATAATCTATATGTGCTTTCTTTGACCCCCACCCCCCAGTCCCAGAAAGGAAGCAGGTCCAAACATGCAGAGCAGGAGGTGAGCAGCAGCTGGGCCGGAGCCGAGGACCTGAAGAAGGTGGAGGAGGAGCTGGAAGCGAGCATGGACCCCGGCAGCGGCTCCTCCCGCTGGAAGCCCTCCTCGTCCTCCTCGTCATCCTCTTCCGCTCAAGCCCAGAGTCAGTACGAGGACGCCGGTCAGAAGGCCGCCGCGCTGGCCCAGATGTCCCAGACGGGCTCGTGGAGGCGGGGCATGACGGCCCAGGTGGGCATTACGCCACCCAGGACCAAGGGTACCTCCGCTGCCCACAAAACACCAGGTGGGAGTTGTTTTAATATCTATAATCCACAGGTAGCAATGAAATACAGTAGATGTGCCTTTGCTTTTAATATTCATTTTGGGAGATGTTTTGTGATGGAGAGTCGCAAATTGTAGCATATTTGTCGCTTTTCACTGCAGCTGAGCTGTGATAAACAGCCCACTGGCTGCTGGCCAAAATGTACACAGGTGATTAAAAAACAAACAAGCGCTGGGCCAAGAATCTGCTGGGGGTTATGTTTTTTGTATTTGTGCTAATAAGTCTTTTTGCAAATTTACAGGTAAAACTGATGATGCTAAGGCCTCGGAGAAGGGCAAGGCGCCTTCCAAGAGTTCAGCAGCCATCCAGCGCTCACCCTCCGATGCCGGGAAGAGTAGCGGAGATGAAGGTAAGAAACCTCCCTCCGGCATCGGACGCCCACCCACCACTGCGTCTTTTGGATACAAGAAGATCCCCGGTGCCAGTGGTACCCTAATCACCTCCAGCGGGGCAACGCTCGCCAGCGGCTCAGCCACCCTGGGCAAGGCGCCCAAATCCTCAGCTGCCCTTGGCAAAGGCACAGGCATCGGTGGTGTGCGCAAGACCAGCTTGGACGGCTCACAGCCCCAGGATGACGGCATCCTACTCACCTGCAGCACCTCCAAAGTGACCCTGCAGTACCGCTCTCTGCCCAGACCGGCCAAATCCTCCAGCGGAGCAGCAGCAGGGCGCGGCGGGCACCGCTCCAGCTCCAGCAGCATCGACTCGAACGTGAGCGGCAAGTCAGCCGGGGGGGGCGGCAGCTGCGGTGGCTGCGGCGACACAAGCGGGCGCCAAGCGCAGGGACGGAAAAGTGGGCTCCGACCGTTCTGACCGCTCCAGTCCCATCACCATCAACCAGACGGATAAGGAGAAAGTGGCGGTGTCAGACCAGGACGCCTCAGCAGGACTATCCACCTCTCCGAAGTCCAGCCCCACCTCCAGTTCAACCGGTCAATCAGGCCTCAGGCAGCCGGGCTCCAAGTACCCCGATATCGCTTCCCCTACGTTCCGCAGGTCAGACACACAAAACATGCACGCGGCTTCAGTTCTGTCTTTGTCCCTCGCCGTGTGTTTCTACGTGACTCAAGCATTTCATCACATGCTGTATTTGGTTAATAGCTACAAGGGATGTTTTTTTTTTTTTTCAGTACAGCAAGCGCGCCTTTAGCTGCAATATAAGTTCAGGTCTTGCAGTACTTAGATTGTACTTTGGATTCAGGTGATTCTGATTCTGTCTCTTTCAGAATTGAAGGCTGTTTTCATTCATTATCATTTCCTGGTGCAGACTGTTCCCCAGACTCCTGTAACAGATAGGGGGCATATATTGAAGACCTCGTCTGTAGTGGTAAAGTCTCGCCAAAAGTACTCCGGCAAATTTAGATATGTTTTGATGTGCAAGATCAATACATGACATTTAATAAATCACATTTCTGCACCTCCACAGGAAGATTGATTGAGCGTGTTCACTCGGCTGCACAGCCGATGGGGCCATCGCATAGATTGTCCGCTGGTGTAGGCGATAAGCCACTGCAGATGAAACATATATTTACCCCGCAGATGAAGGGGCGATGGCTTTTCATTCGGGTTCAGCCAAATCCAGCTCAGCAGTTCTTGATCAGAACAGACAGGAGACAGGAGTTTCTCGCCTCGCCGATCCCTGACTCATTAGAAGCACGCGTTCTGCAGGCGCGGCCAGACAATCGTCCCTATCCGATCTGTCAGGCTGACCCGTTTCATCTGCATGCCTTCAAGCTTGCTATATTTTTTTCACCTTTATATTTCATGTGATTGCGATGACAGACTGGGACAGGCGCAATATGAGTAGCAGGCTGTCTGAGCATATGTGGGAGGCAAGCGGAGTTGAGTGGCCTAACAGATTAGGTTCTTAAAAGTCACAGGGCTGAAACGTGCAAAGCTGTGAAAGCAGATGTGTCGATGTAAGTTACTGAGGATCCGCCGCTGAAATGAGGTGGAGTTTGCCGCGAGGGATAAATGTGTTGAGAAGTGTGCTCAGTATTTTACCCGTAGTTTGATGTTGGTGTTACAACAAAGATGTGGGGATGTTTGAGTTGCAGTAGTTTCTTGATGCCTGTGACCACTGCAGTAATACAATATCACATGCAATATACATTAGCTAACCTCAATGTTATCCACTTTCTCAAAGTACCAAAATGAATTAATTTTCCAGTATGGATCTTGCAGAGGCTCATCACTTGTCCTTTGAGCATTTCTGAATGTCTGCACCCACCTCTCTACCCCCAGATTGTTTGGCACCAAAGCCAGCAGCAAGGCCAGCTCTCCGGGCACTCCCGACTCTGGCAAGTGCCCCTCAATACTTGGCAGCCCCCACAGCACGCTGGCGAGGCAGGCCAGTCTGGACTCGCCCTCCTCTGGCACGGGGAGCCTGGGCAGCGCTTGCGGCCTGAGCGGCGGCAGTAGCCCGCTATACGGTAAAACCCCAGACCTGTGCACCGACTCCCCGGCGTCCAGCCCGGCCTCTGGCCTCTCCCTGCCCTCCAACGCTCGGCCCTGGCCGGCCTGTAGCTCGTCAGCTGGCAGCAAGGACACACTGAGCTGCCAAAGCATGACCAGTCTGCACACCAGCTCTGAGTCCATTGATCTCCCGCTGGGCCACCACGGGCCCAAGGTTACACGAACCGGCAGTGTCAAGTCCACCCTGTCTGAGGGGTGAGTAACGGGGAATACGATTGGGCTGAATCGTATTCATTGTTTCATTTGAGAACAGAGACAAATAGTATAGCTCTTTATCCTAAGATATAAACATTAAAGCAGAGGAAGCCTCAGCAACATAATTAAAAGAAGAAGAAGAAATTGCTTGGTTGGATTTAGGTTTCTTTTTCCAGCATGGTTTTGGTATTATCCTTCTTTCCAGAGTCTTACCCTTTTACTACTCACTGACCCACCTCACATACCAACTTGTCCATGGTTAGTCTATTGCCTTGACCAGGTACCAATCTTAGTGGTTCTGGGATCATCATTCAACCTATTTAAAACAATCAAGACACTATTAGTTGTGGGTCTGAAGCCATGCTAGAAAAGTCCCACAATAAATTAAGATCATTCCAGACGCTCATTCCCATGAGAAGTCTTTATCAGGGTGTTTCCATTGTTTTGTCCACATACTGTGCATGCAATACATAAACAGAATGAAAAGTAATCATGGTAGTTTATTTTCCCTTACTAGCTTAGCTGTATGTCTCAAAAATGAAACAATTGATTAATATTTAGATCGGCCTGTTTATATATTAGTGTCTGTACTGTGATACATTAGTAGTGTCTTTGTTTTCTTCATTGTGTGTGTCTTTGTGTATGTGTGTGTGTCAAAGGTCAAGTTTGTAAAATGTGACCAGAGTCTTTTTCTCATGTATATCAAACAAAAATGTTTTCTGTTGTTCATCTAATTCACTCATCCTTTGTGTTTTAACAGCATGCCTCTTGACAGAAACACGCTTCCCAAAAAGGGACTGAGGTACAACACATCTGCAGCAAGAGCCCATTCTCAACTGTTAATCTGTTAATCACCCACATAGATCATTAGTATACATTTGCATGAAAGTAATCATTCTGATATCAACTGTACTTTTCACGTTGTTGTATGTGTGTTGTATGTGTGGGTGGCACGATGAAACACCGTCTTTAGCAGTGATTCCCAACCAGAGTTTCCTGTAATGGATGAACAGTTAAAATAGTTAGCTTAAAGTAATGAATATACGGGTAAAATATTTTGCTTAAAGTAATGAATATACGGGTAAAATATTT
>NW_022281162.1:1844-12803 GCF_004355925.1 Anarrhichthys ocellatus | reverse complement strand
AAACCGGGAACAGGACAAAACAAACAGGCAGGTAGAACACAAACAATGACCTGGCAGTGAGTGACTGAGAGACAGGGGTTTATAAAGTGACTTGAACAGGTGAGGAGAGTTGTGCTGATGATGGAGTGCTTGATTACTGATCAAGGACAGGTGAAGGGAGTTGGACTGGTGCTGAGGGAGTGGCTGACAGGTAGAGTGAGGAGCTACAGAAAAACACACACAGAACACACAAGGCAAAGCCTGATCGTGACAATATGTAACGCTTCCAGCTTCACCGGGGACCTTTTGCTCTGCAACGGGTTGCTACAGAAAGCCGATGCAGTTGTGAGAGAGGAGATATAATATTCATTTCACTTCTCTTAACGGTGTCTCCCCTTGATTGCATGCAACGAAATGGTCGGTATCTCTGAGTTCGGCTCTGGCTTGCTGTCTGTTTATATTTTGGCAGCTGGTGACTGTTCTAGTTGACACTGTTTCTCACTCTGCTTCAGCCAGCAGCGTGTTTGCATACCCAAAACTATATTTACAATTCGTATAATTAGCAACCTAGCGTTGATAGAAACAACACACATCAGACGGCAGTGCTCCTCTCGTCCAGGCTGGTGGTCATTGAGTAGACTGATGCGGTGTTTCTGTCCTGAGGCATGAAGACCTTGACCACCTTACACAGCCTGCAGGGAGCCCTGTTTATCAACCGCAGCAGGTGCCTCCTGAACTTCTGCCCAACAAACACGTACAGGATGGGGTTGAGGCAGCTGTGCGAGCAGGCAATGGCCTCAGTGGCTTGTAAAGCCAGTCTGATGGCTTTGCTGCTCTCACATTCCGTGTAGATGTGCAATAGCTCCAGTGCTTTGAAGAAGGACGCAATGTTGTAGGGGACCCAGCAGCAGAGGAAAACGGCCACCACTATGAGAACCAAATGGATGGCCTGTTTCTTGGATGAGTGGCTGTACAGCAGCCTCCAGACAATCTGTGAGTAGCAGAAACCCATGATGAAAACGGGGACAAAAAGACCCAAAATGTTTATTTTAAACAGGCTGAAGATCGTCCAGAAGTGCGTGTTGGTGGGGTCATCCAAATCCGCTTTGGGATATACAGGGTAGCAGAACTGAGTCATATTAGCACCAGGCTGCTGTTTGAGAAAGATCAGGTCAGGGAAAGAAGCCAAAAATCCAGCCACCCAAGTAACGGCAGCCGCGATCATTCCAAAGGACCTTGTCCGTGCTCTCACAGCGTAAACGGCGTGTACTATAGCCAGGTAGCGGTCGATGCTCATTAGACTGATGAAAAAGATCCCACAGTAAAAGACGATATGATATATACCCAGGACCACTTTGCACATAGCGTCCCCAAACAGCCACTGGTCCTGGGCTTGGTGGGCTAGGAAGGGAAGGGTGCACACCAAGAGAAGGTCGGCGGCAGCCAGGTTTAAGAGGCACACGTCGGTCATGCTGCGGAGTCGTACACCACAAGCAATGACCCAGATGACCAGAGAGTTACCCAGAAGGCCCAGGAGGAAGAAAATGACGTAGAGGGCTGGAAGAAAGTTGGCCACGTGACGCTCATACACGCACCTCCCATAGTCACCCTCGGGGTAGTCATAGTAAGTGTATTCTGGGGAGGTAACGGTGATGCTATCGGTGAAGGATGCTGCGATGCTATCGGTGAAGGATGCTTTGGTAGACCTGGTGAAAAACAGAGAAACAAAACCAGTACGGGGAAAACGAATGATTAGGACGTTCCCATTAGTTCAACTCAGTTTATTTGATCTACAACAATCTTGCATAGATGTAAAAAAAAAAAAAAAAAAAAACTCTTCTTCTTAACACTGTAGCTGTGAGGAATGAAAACAAATATGAAACCTTTTCACTAAGGAACACTGTCAAACAAAAGCAACAAAAATCAGTTGTGCTCTTGCAGCCCAATTTAGGAACACAGGTCAACAAAATAGATGTAAGGGCAAAATACGTATTAGAAATGAAATACTAGATTGAAATGAAATGCTCAGCTGCGTAGCTGATAAACATTCCTATGCTAGACTTGCAGTAAAGTGCAATAGTGGAAGCAAGCAAGGCACATGCTGACAAATATGCTTCACATACTTTATGATCATTTGAGGGACAAAAAGAACAAAACCTAGTATTATGTGTAGAGGCTATGGGTTTAAGCTTACCTTGGTAAGTCTTCTGTAGATGTACTCTCACTTATTCCTCTGAAAGCAACGATAGCAGAGACGTTTAAGGCCATGATAGACTTCCTGGGAAAAACAAAAAACTTGACCTACTTTCTGAAGAAAAGAAAAAAAGGAAGAGGTACACACCCTGGATCAGCTTTCCAAGATTCTGCTGAATAAATTGTTGTGCACAGATTTTTGAGTGTATCTCTTAAATGGTGGATCCAAAGGCCGTACAAGAGGTGAAAGTCAAGTGCCACATAACATGCATGCAAGTTACACAGAAATCGGATGTACTGGTAATTTAAAGAAGCGAGAAAAATTCAGTTCCTCATCAAAACCTTGTGATCAGATTCTTACAGTCTTTTTTTGTTTGGCAAACAAAAACCCGAACATTTCAACACACGTAGAACACGCGTAATTCTGCAGCTTATGAAGTGTTTTGTAGTGTATCTTTCTATAATCAATGGGTGTGCATGGTGTCTGAAGAGTCATACCATTGACCACAGTAGCCATAGTGTGGAAATAGTAGGGAAAAGACATCAGGTTGATTTAGCAGCAAACATGTCGACAGTTAAGATAGTTTTACTTCTTTCAATCTGTCTCTTTAATTGTGAGGAAGTGGACCCGTAGCAAGACACGCATAGGGTGGTGGAATGCCCTGAGGCTGCACATGATATGAATCTAAACACTTTAAACTATCCAAATACAGGAAATGTAACTCTTGTTGAGGTCCTTTTTAAAGTGGCAGTCAATGTAATAACTGTGTCTTTTCAAGCCATCGGCTGAATAAATTACTTGAATTGTATTGTGTATAAACCCCAACTGAACCTCTTGTAATAGCTGGACCAATAATGACCCCATGTCTAGAATGAGTTAAGTTAGGGTCAGTGTTAATCAATTCATTTCAACACCTGTTGAGCTTGCTATCCAATAACAATTGTACAGATATGGCACAGAAAGCATGTGCATATAAAAAAAAAAATTACCTGCGGGTGCCGTTAACACGATAGCTGATGGTGGTGTTTATTCTGGATCACAAGATGCTGAGGTGGACGATCAGATCAAAGAAATGATCAGCCATGCATCCAAGCAGATTATGTTATGTGCATGACAAATGACACTCTTCTCACACCTTCTCTCTTTGTGGTGTGCAAACCTCTTTTAAAAAACACTCCCATCCCCCTACCCAAGCTTTAGGTGGGCTTGCAGGCCTGCATATGCGAGATGGTTATGGTTATTTACTTCCTGCGAGTACTTTCGAAAGGTTCATGTAAGAGCCTACAGTGTCTGCGGAAAAACAGAACCACAAGTCCACATGTGCAAGCTTTTAAGAGATGCAATGCAACTCTGACCAGACGCACAGCTGGAGGCTTGCAGAGCTCTGCATGTTCGTGCTGTGATGCGTGGCAGAAGTGTTACTACAGATACGGCCATCAATGCAGTCTAGACTGACAGTTATTTAAAAACAGCACAGAATAGGGAACATATTACTTTTTCTTTGTATTGGAAAAGTTCTGACTAATATCTAATGCTCTAATTAAGATGTGACTATCGCATTTTACGGATCTTAAAATGGTTTATGCATCATTTTGAATGGTAGGCCCGGATGACTAAACACTGGCTTGTTAGTCAGGTGCGTTATGTGACTCAGGGATTCTGCTCTGCACACTTCTTGTCAAATACTTACAAGCTGCCAAGAATTCCTGCCTGAAATGGATGCATAGTGATGCAATGCTGTGTCAAGAAGTCACACCTGTGATATTTCTCACACGCACGCACATAGAACAACTGTTTAAACTCACAGATCAATAGTCTGAAAGGTTTTTTTTTTACCTATAAAAAGAAAGAAGCAACCGATTTTTATTTATTTTATTTTACAAAAAACAATATTGTTTTACAAGCTTCACATATATTTTAATTTACATAATTTAATGAATTGTTTTATAAAATTCTATAGACTTTCAAAATAAAAGATTCCCTTGTTCTTACGAGGAATAATCTGAGGACCATTTTACAGCTCCAAGCACCCGTCACACTGACAACACCACGCGCACAAACTATCTGTCTCACAACAGTCTAAACCCAGCTCACGTCTTTGTAGCAAGGTGAGTTTATCATTCTTAATAATCGGACTTCACAGGTGTGTTGGAAGTCTCTCTGTCTGTGGTGTCTCTGAGGCTGAAAGCCGTTCTGCTCTGGTGACTCCAGCAGGGGTATCTCATCAGCACTTTGCCCAGTGACTTCCTAAACTTCTCCCCTACAAATGCATAGATGACTGGGTTTACACAGCAGTGAGACAGTGCAAGGATCTCGGCAACGTGCACGGCGGAGTTGATGGTTTTTGAAGCCTCGCAGGTGTCCAGGATGTCCATGAACAGCTGCAGTGTCTGTAGGAAAACTGTGACATTGTAGGGCACCCAGCACACCACAAACACACACACTATGGTGAATATCAGCTTCACAGCCCTGTCCTTTTTGGCGTTCCTGGACTTGGATAGCATGACAAGGATTTTCACATAGCAGAAAATCATGATGGGGAGGCACACAAAAAGGCCCACTGTGTTCTCGCTGAAGTTTCGCAGTAACTTCCAAAAGCGCTGACTTTCCTCTGGGTACAGGGGATGGCATGTGGAGCTGTTGTCATCTTCGTCCATGTACAAAGAAGCAAATGTCACCCCAGGTAGTGCCATAACGACAGAAATAACCCAGATTGTGATGCTGGCTGTGATTCCATAGCGAAGTGTCCGGGCTTGCATGGCCGCAACGGCGTGGACTATGGCCAGGTAGCGGTCCACGCTCATTAGGGTCACAAACAAAGTCCCACTGTAGAAACTCAACTGTTCAGAGGAGCAGAGGGGGAAGCGAAATCAGAATCAGGCTTTGCTGGCCTCAATGAGGTTTTTTCATACAGCTCACAGTGACGTTACACAGCAGTAGTTTTACACGTAATGTCGTTAACATAAAATTGTTATCATACACAAATATATATATATATATATATATATATATATATAATCTGCCCTGTCTCCTAAAAATTATGTTCCCCCAAAACTAAACTGCATTCTCAATTACATTTGACTAGAAAAGTATTTTCTCCCTGATTACGTTTGTGTTTGACGTATTACAAATACGTTTCTAATCAACATATCTTTGCATTATTCTAGTCTTTATTATTGTTCTGTGATCTGCCTCTTCTCTACCAACGGCACCCACGAGTTGTTGCCCCGCGGCCTGTTCCGAGGGCTGACAGACCTGACGACGGGGTGCCTCGCGGCGGGGGCCGGCTGGAGGCTGCACGTCCGGTGCCAACGGGTGAACCATAAAACCAAGTCCCGGACGTTCTGGAGGTATTGTGGCCGGGTGATCTGCCTCGTTGCTGGGGAGGACTGAGCTGAGCGGTTCGGTTCAATACGATACAGTGGTGCCACGGTTCGGTATGGTTCGGTACATTTTCAATACAGGAAAAAAGCAGAAATGCCAAATCCTTGCGTGTCTCTTCATGGCTCTTCATCTCCCCTTCAGTAGTGAGGTAATGTGTCGTTACAGTCAAGTAGCTTTGTGTAGTCCGTGACGTATAGCCGTCCGTTGTCAGAGCAGCGGGTGCTTCAGACATTTGATTCTCTGTTTGGGCTTTTGTTTTCTTTTACAAAGTAGGAATTATGGTCTGGAGAAATGGGCTCTTGAAGGAGTAGCGTCACCGGGCTCAATAACATTTTAAGCATGTTCGTACAGCCTGCGTTTTCCACTACAGAGTAGGGTCTCATGTCCGCGGCTATACATATACCATATCGAATCACTTGGGAATAGCTACCTAAACGCTGCGGGGAGAGTTTGTAGCGTGCTAGTTTAGCATAGTTTAGCATAGCGTGCCTCTCCCAGAACAAACGTGCCTCACCAGAGTAGAAAGTTTTTTTTCGTGGTGGGAGTGTCAGACAGCACGTTGCCTGTTACGTCGGATGATTTGCCTTGTTGAGCACAGTGGCTCCACCGAGAGAACATTATATTTCACACAATTTAAGCTTCTGCATTTTCCAAATGCAATAGTATTTTTCAAACGTATTCGGTTCGCAATGCGTACTGCACCGTAAGCCTCGTACCGAACGGTTCAATACAAACAGGTGTATTGTTACACCCCTAAGATATATATTAAATTTTTTTTCTAAATAAAATAAAGCCCCACATGATAGGCTCCTGTCATCAGTTTGCATGACGCAAGTGTTGGGTAATTGTAGGCCCAGAGAGGCATGGTTATAGCCATGATGAGGTCAGACAGGGCCAGGTTCAGCAGGCATACATCCGTCATAGTCTTCAGCTTTATGTACCGGAGGAGAACCCAGAGCACCGTGGTGTTGCCTGTGAAATCAATTCAAATCATTAGTTGTTACGTTAGGTTTCTTAAATGTTTCCTTTGAAAGCTGTAAAACAGAACTGTTGCACATATCTAACTGTTGCATGCATCATGTTTCAGCTGATTGCCTAAAATGCAAATTTATATTCAAATGTGGAAAGAGAGTGAGACATGTTTCCTTTTCTCTGTTACATTCAGGTCTTTTTGAACATACCAAGCAGACTTAGACAAAACAGAATGTAGTACAGAACCACCAAGACCGTGGATCCATCAGGCAATTCTGGACCTCGATCCTCATCGCAGGTGTCATTGTAATCATACTCCGAGTAGAGCTCGTACTCTGATATGGTCATAATGCTGTGTGAAGGAGGAACAGAACACACACAGATTACTTTGAGTGAACACATTATGAGATGAAAGGAAATAAATCTGACCAAAATAGCTAGAGTGACGCTTAAAGTCGCTAACAATTGTGGTCTTTAATGTAAAGAGACAACAGAGGCATGGGTCGGCGTGACTAGGTGTCATCATACAATCAACAAAACATTTAAATTATTAACTAGTAATTCTTTTTACCAGAATTAACATCATTACAATTCCTCCAAGTAAAAAATACATTATAGAAATTATAAACAAGTTGTAATAACAATTATATTACACAAAGTTTCACGTTCACTACAATTTAACCCCTTTTTTTTACATTTGGGTGACAACCTTTTTTGTGTGTGTGCACCTACTATCCTAGTGAGTAAGTACCTATGCTCATAGGTTCATTTTCATTTACTTTATAGCAGGCATTAACTTGTGGTTGTACTGCTCTGCTCTTCAAATGAAACTTCCGAGTAGACTTGATGCAACATGCGTTTGAGTTCAAACCTAACTCAGCTCTGGGTTGTTCTGGGAAATGTGTAATTTTACCATGGTGGTCCTCCCAGACCTTCAATCCATCAACAAACTAAACGTGAAAACACAAAACAAGACTACCAACCAACAGTTTTAAACGTTCTTTGTCAGTAAATTTTGCTTTTCTTGCCAAAAGCCTAATCCTGTTGCTCACTTTCCTTTGGGCCTTTGCTCTCTGAACTCAGACTACTGTCTACCAGAAATAATAGATAACTAACAGAGGGTTTGGCAGAAAAATGTGACCATCAGTAGAACAATCTAAGGTCCAAATAAAACCAAATCTCTTCTTTCTGTCTTCAAGCCAATCCTTAAGATTGACCTCAATGTCCTCTCATTCGTGAAGCCAAAGTGGCCGACTCATTCAAATGTAAAAAATAAAAGTAGTGCTACTTACAATGTCAACAAGGAGATCTATTGACTCCTGATTCTATTTTCTTCACTTCATTTGCTCTGAAGTGTTGCTTCCACTCACAGATCTTCAAGAAACAGAAATAGCATGTTTTCCTCTTTATTATGAAAGATACAATGTTCCAATCATGATGACTGAACTGTGTATTTACCACCCTGAACATTTTGCACTGACGAAACCTTAAGAAAAGAAGAAGTAATTCACATGTGAATGTGAGGGAATTCAGAGATGTTCCTGGACTTTCCTTCCCTTTTAAGTTGAACCTTTCAAATCCAATCATCAGTTAGTGAGTCATGCCTGAAAGGCGTCTGTAACAAAGTTCAACTGCTGCCATTTCGAACCTAAAAAGAATTGTCCAAATCTAAAAGAAATCCACAGCAATAATTATGATTGTGGTGTTGACTGTAGCTGATAACTTGACTTTTTCTGAATGTATGGTGTTAGGATGCCCGAGCAGCCATGGAGGAAAATGAGCAGACCAGGAGTCCGGACGAGGTTTCAGCTGAAGCTTCATTTATTTGGATATTCAAAGATTACACCAGTGTCTACTAGTCTCCACTCATTCACCCTACAAAACAAAACGAGCTCCATTTTATACACCTGGTGACTCTAATTAGACCAGACAGACCATCTACTGGTAAGTATATCGATAATAATATAAGTACAATAAATAGTCACATGATTTCACCAACCCTAAAGATATCAATAATAATTTACCAATATTTACCATCCCTATAGATAGAGTAAATTATAAACAAATAATGAATCTAAATAAACAGAGCAACACATATCTACTTCACCCCTACCCGCTTCCTGTAGTTGGTACTTCCCGGAACTATACATGGGTGCTCAAGCCCCTGGGTATGGCCAAATCCCAATGTCCCCCTAAACCCTCAAACCCTGAACCCTCAAGGACCTACTGACGTCACCTGGTAAGTGGGTGAGTGTGAGAGACTGTGAGGGCTTGAGATGGTGTAAATAGGAATGGGACAGCAGTTTGCTGCAACATATCACATTACCATGAAAACGACAAGAAATATGATGTATAATTGTGTGTATTTATTTTATACTTTGTACTCCCTGATTTGAAAGTCTTCCTGGCTCTTTCCTCACAAGATGAGAGGTAACTTCATATAATATATTTACTCGTTTTGTCAAAACAGCTTCAATGACAAAATCAAAAATTTGATGAATAAATAAATAAATATCTGATTTCATGTTAATTTAATAAGACAGGCTGAACACACGTGATCCGTCCTCTTTGTTTACCTTTTTTTTTTTACGTCTCCATGCGTCCACTGTTTACCCCGTGTTTAACGTCACATTTCAATGATTTGTGGGTAATTCCCTTAGGCTAAGTCAGCATACCATGCTGACTTACGGAAAGGGTTCATAAAGGGCTCAAAATGTCTGCAAGAGAGCCCTCAAACACTTGACGATTTGACATCCCTAAACCCTCACGGACTTCGCGGGAGCACGCCTCAAAGTCCGTGAGTCCGTAAGGGGGGACATTGGGATTTGGCCCATCTGTTTTGCCCGAACACCCTGGGAAGAGGAAACAGGCAGAGGTGAGTTGTTGCCATATATAAATTAACCTTTATCTTGGCAATATATATACAATATTGTTCTGCCACATAACTAATTAGACAGTCTTACAATCTGGCCGGTTCAATCAGTCACTCATTGCCGTTGTCTATTTGTTTGTTCGCAGGGAGAACTAAAAGGAACATCTCTTTGTCCCAGCTGTGCACATGGCTCCCAGCATTCACAGTCCTACAATAAATAAATCCAATAACATTGTGTGTGTGTGTGTGTTTCCCTTGGTAACTTCATCACATCACATTTCAAATACTGTCTGCAGCATAGGTAACGGCGGTGCGTCTTTACACATGGTAACGTCAGAGGTACATGCAATCTTGTCAGCAACCATCACCAGTCTAGATGTGTCTATGAATATCACAAACGTCTTCCTACTCAGACCATAATCAAATTCATGTGATCTCTTTTAAACCACATCTCCCCATCAACACATATGGAACCACTAGCTTTGACAACCATGCCGACCCTCACTTCCTGTGTTTATTGTAAATGAGCACAAGTTGTGTTGTGCTGTGGATTTGGTGACCCCAAAATAAACCACAATTCAGCATCATCATAGTTAGGTAGCCTTAGATACGATAAGAGATGTAACACTTTATAATCTTCACTGGCTTACTAAACTACTTCACCAAATAAAACATGGACAAGAAAAGAGGAGCATTAAGCATAAAGCTGAAATATGTGAATAAATGTATGAATGTATGCAACTAACCCTGGAAATGAAAGTAAAATAACTGAGACAAATATGTACTCAGAATGAAAACACAAGAAAGAATTCCAATTTGCAATATACAGTACAAATATGAGGCATAAAATATGGAGAAAATATATGAAAAGTTACAGGGTGTGTACGATGAGCCAAACTTTGTTCCAAAAGGTGCTACATAACCCCGTGTTAGTTACTTTGTGGCTTTGATTCATCATCAGCCATTGAGTGAAAGAACTTTCACAAGGACAGTGTAAAAAAACAAAACAATTTATTGTTTAATACCATACAGCATGAATGTTTCTCTTCAATTTGCGTTTGAAAGGACTCAGCCACGCTAAAACAAACTTTGTGGTCGCAGGCCGTTACAAACAAAAGGTTCCTGGTTTACAGTCAAGTGCTCAGCAGGAAAAGAAGGGGCATCGTATAACTTTTGAGAGAAATTCCCTGAGATCATAAAGTGATACTGATACTCATCAGATCGCACTTAATGGCACTACACATCTGACATGTTATTGTCAACATGAAATATTCCAGTGCAAACTTAAAATGCATGTAAAAATCAGAGTCTAAAGATAATATGTACACACATGCAGCTTTTTAAGATGACAGTGCTGATGACTTAACACTGTCATAGGTGGAAAAAAAGAAGTGACAAAACAAAATCATTCAGCATGAACAGTGATAATATGGTCCCCAGTAATAACATGACCCAGATCAAACATGTTAACTCTGCAAGTCTGAAAATCTACTGAAGAATAATGTAATTTATGAGAGAGAGAGAGAGAGAGAGAGAGAGAGAGAGAGAGAGAGAGAGA
>NW_022281162.1:0-1834 GCF_004355925.1 Anarrhichthys ocellatus | reverse complement strand
GAGAGAGAGAGAGAGAGACCGAGAACAAATGTCCCCAGCTTGAATCCGGCAGAGGATGTTGTAGTTGTATGCATCATAACCACTCGGCTACATGAAGGTGCTTGGTGGCATCACCCCTGACAATGTCAGTGATGTCATTGGGGTTTTAAGTATTAAACAGACAAGGATTTGGTGTTTATGGGCAGGGGCGGTGACTCTCTCCCCCTCCCTCCATGTTCAGCAAGTTTCTAATCGGTTTATGAGGAAATGATGAACAACTTTATTTAACTGTGAATCAATTGAATGGGATGCTTAGACATTACAGCATATAGAGAATATTGATTTAAAAAAAAACAAAAAAACAAATGACCTGGTTTTGTGAAATTCTGATTAATATCAGTAGAAACATTCCAGAAAAACACACAAGGCAAAGCCTGATCGTGACATGGGGCTCAGGAGGACGGAACTCTAGAGATCAGGGGGACTGCACTCTAGAGGCCGGAGATCAGACGGGGGACTGCACTCTAGAGGCCGGAGATCAGACGGGGGACAGGGCTCTAGAGGCCGGAGATCAGACGGGGGACAGGGCTCTAGAGGCCGGAGATCAGACGGGGAACAGGGCTCTAGAGGCCGGAGATCAGACGGGGAACAGGGCTCTAGAGGCCGGAGATCAGACGTGGAACAGAGCTCTAACTTTCGGAGATGGGGCTCCGGGTAACAGGAGTCCATAGACTGGGGCTCAGGGGGATGGAGTGATGACCCAGCGGGGTAAGGGGCTGAGGTTGTTGCAGCGCGGCGGCAGCGGCAGGGACTGGAGGTCGCTGCGGCACGGAGACGGCCGGAGCTGGAGGTCGCTGCGGCACGGAGACGGCCGGAGCTGGAGGTCGCTGCGGCACGGAGACGACAGCGGCCTGGAGCGGCTGCAGCACGGAGGAGACAGCTGGAGACGGCTGGATCGCCGACAGGACACGGGAAGCTGGAGTTAGCTACGGCCCAGCGGAGACGGGGGAAAGCTCCGGCCCAGTGGAGACTGGAACGGGGGATCGCTGCGGCCCAGCGGGAGATCGCTGCGGCCCAGCGGGAGCGGGAGTCTGACCCTTCCTCTGCCTCCTACGAGGGTTGAAAGGGATGTCCATCATGTCACGGTCTGCCTTCTGGACACTCCAAGTCCCTCCAAAGGCCACGCGGGTTCCCATAAACTGTTCGTACCAGTCGGGGAGACGGCACTCCAAACCATGGTCTGCTGAGTCCATTCTGGGCCAGGTCATTCTATCACAGGGCATGATGGAGGACTCAAACGCAGACCAGAAGTAGAGTGAAGTGGGATGTTAATGAACACTTACAAGAACACACAGGGAATCCAGGGACGAGACAAGAGACGAGGGGGCAAATCCAGCAGGACGAGGCAGGGCAGGCAGGGGTGGGGAAACCGGGAACAGGACAAAACAAACAGGCAGGTAGAACACAAACAATGACCTGGCAGTGAGTGACTGAGAGACAGGGGTTTATAAAGTGACTTGAACAGGTGAGGAGAGTTGTGCTGATGATGGAGTGCTTGATTACTGATCAAGGACAGGTGAAGGGAGTTGGACTGGTGCTGAGGGAGTGGCTGACAGGTAGAGTGAGGAGCTACAGAAAAACACACACAGAACACACAAGGCAAAGCCTGATCGTGACAATATGTAACGCTTCCAGCTTCACCGGGGACCTTTTGCTCTGCAACGGGTTGCTACAGAAAGCCGATGCAGTTGTGAGAGAGGAGATATAATATTCATTTCACTTCTCTTAACGGTGTCTCCCCTTGATTGCATGCAACGAAATGGTCGGTATCTCTGAGTTCGGCTCTGGCTTGCTG